>NC_079212.1:147944540-148102040 GCF_029633865.1 Lampris incognitus | reverse complement strand
GGGGGTCCTTGAGGACTGGGTTGGGAAACACTGGCGTAGTGGTCTATTTCATTGCCTACCAACACGGGGATCGCCGGTTTGAATCCCTATGTTACCTCCGGCTTGGTCGGGCGTCCCTACATACACAATTGGCCGTGTCTGCGGGTGGGTAGCCGCATGTGGGTATGTGTCCTGGTCGCTGCACTAGCGCCTCCTCTGGTCGGTCGGGGCGCTTGTTCAGGGGGGAGGGGGAACTTGGGGGAATATCGTGATCCTCCAGCGCGCTACGTCCCCCCGGTGAAACTCCTCACTGTCACATGTATGGGAGGAGGCATGCGGTAGTCTGCAGCCCTCCCCGGATCAGCAGAGAGGGTGGAGCAGAGACCGGGACGGCTCGGAAGAGTGGGGTAATTGGCCAAGTACAACTGGGAGAAAAAGGGGGGAAAATCTAAGAGAAAAAAAAGGAAGAAAAAGGAATGCATGATGGGATGTGTACCAGTATCAATGTTTATTTAGCAACCTTTCACCTGCACCTACCAGCACACTTCCACCTGTTTATTATTAACATGATCATTTAAATGTCCTCATTGTGTATTATAAACATCATTATCTAGACAACCATGATAATATCTGCCTGTCTGACAGACCACCTTCCCAGTGCGTGTGTTTAAGCTGCTGGGGGTGGAGACTTTGATTGTGACAAACGCTGCGGGTTCATTGGCTGACAGCTATCAACCCGGTGACATCATGATCATAAAAGACCACATCAATTTTCCTGGACTGATGGGGCTGAACCCACTGAGTGGACCCAACGATGACCAGTAAGATACACACGTGTGTACACACACACACACACACACACACACACACACACACACACACACACACACACACACACACTTGTTGGTAGTCCATCTCCATCGAGCCCGATGATGATATCCCTACTTGTTAACGGTGTGTTCTTTGAGGACTGTAGAGTCCAATTCTTGATCCACAAGTTTCATTGTGCGTTGGGCACATGGAGTGTGAGTCAGTGGGGGCAGGCTCGGTTGTGTGTCTCCTCAGTCTTTTCTGTTGTATGTTCACATTCCTCTCCATTTCCAGCTGTTCTATACCTCTGTGGCAGATCTCCCGCTGGTTGGAACGGTTGATGGCAGCTTGCGTCAGTCTCAAGGGGTAGATACGACACTTCTCCAGTATGTTTTTAGCTGTTGTTTGTATGGCATCTTCTGACCACCTGCAGACCAGCGGCCCAGATGAAGCTGTCCATACAGGACTTGATGTAGCAGGCGTTCTTGAGGCATCCTGATGACATGGTGTTCAGTGACCGTGGCGTCTATGCTCTTGCAGTTTGTCCTAGCAAGAATCTCAGCATGAGGAACCCGGTCACGCCATGTGATCCCCATGATTCACTGCAGACACCTTATGTGGAACTGCTCCAGCAACCTTAGGTGGCGGCTGTGTGCGACCCAGGCTTCACAGCTGTATAGGAGAGTTGTGATGCAGACGGTTTGGTAAATGGCAATTTTGGTGTGCAGATGGAGGTGTCTGTTTTGGAAGACCTTAGGTTGGAGTTTGCTGAAGGCTACAGAGGCTTGTTTGATTCTATTGTGAATTTCGTGATCAGTGTCACTGCCCTCAGAAAGGATGCTGCCCAGGTAGTTGAAAGATGGAGCAACTGAAAGTGGTTGGTGTTCTATAGTGAAGACAGGCATAGTGGGTGGGGGGCTGGACCTCCATTGGCATAACACCTCAGTTGGTGGTGTTGACTGATAGACCCAGCCTACTGTAGGCATTCACAACTGCGGCAAGGATGGTTTATAGGTCTTCTGGTGTGTCTGCTACAAGAGCGCAGTCAGCAGCGTACTGCAGCTCGAGGACCTGCACTGCTGACAACTTGGTGATTGCCTGGAACCTTCGAATGTTGAAGAAGTTTCCATCTAGCCTAAAGTCTATTGTGATCCCACTACTGCCTTCCAGATCTTTTTTCAAAGCTTTGTGACACGTAGGAGGAAAATGTTCAAGAGTACCGGTGCCAGCACACATCCCTGCCTCACTCCAGTGCTTATATTAAAGGGCTCTTGTCCTCCTATTGCCACCCGTGCCACCATCCCATCATGAAACTGTGACAGAATGTTCACAAATTTGCTCAAACAGCCAAACTTTCTCAGGATTTTCCAAAGTAGCTCAATTCACAGTGTCAAAAGCTTTGAAGAGGTCGACAAAAGCCATGGAATCGTTCTGATGTTGTTCGCAGCACTTTTCTTGTAGCCGTCTTACTGTGAAAATCGTATCCACAGTAGTCCTGTTCTCCCTGAAACCACACTCTCACTCTTGTAGCAGATGTTCTTTTAAGTTCTTCCCCATCCTGCATACCATGACCTTTGCTGGGACCTTGCCTGCAACAGCTAGCGGGGATATGCCGTGACTGTTGCCGCAGATAGAATTGTCACACCTGTTTTTGTACAGGGGGACAATTTCAGCATCCCTCTATTGTTGAGAGGGACACTCTCCTGGTCCCAAACCTGCAGGATGTACTGATTGATCATTCTGGTGCACAAATATCCCCCTTGTTTTAGAAGTTCTGCTGAGATACCATCACTGCCAGGGAACGTATTGTTCTTGAGGGAGTTGATGGCTGCAAGTACTTCTTGAAAAGTTGGTGAGTGGTCTAGGTCTGGGATGGATGGACGAATTGGCAGCTCATCCAGGATGGATTGATCAGTTGGTGAGTGCTGGTTAAGTAGGGCTTCAAAATGTTCAGCCCACCTTACCAAGATCGACTTTTGGTCTTTCAGGGTTGTCAGTCCATCTAATGATTTTAAGGGTGTAATAGAGCAGTTCCTATGGCCGTATATTTAGTTTAGTTTAGTTTAAACATTTATTTGGGAAGGGACATTGTACATTAATATGCTAGTTTCCATCGGCAGTCCCTTTGCCTGATGTTGTTAGGCAATAATGTTTGACTGATGTTGATGTTGACATCTTGTATAGTCTTACAGAATTGTAGAAGTTGTGCATATCATTTCTGTCAGCATATTGAATCTCGTGAGCTTTGTTCATGCACCATGTATTTTGCAGAGTGCACGTTTGTTTATACCTCCTTACGTGCTGTTTGCCACTGCTGCCAAAAGATGGCGGATGCAGGGCAGTTGAGTGTAGCCCTGTGTGCCCTACGCATGGTTTCCAGCAAGGATGTGATGGTGTCAGAGTTCTCGTCGAACCAGTCCTGACGGTTTCTGGCTCTGTAGCCTATAGAGTCGACTGCAGCTTGATGTAACAATGAGGTTAGTGAGGTCCATTTCTGATCCATTAATTGTCAGAACTCAGAATGGCCTCAAACTCTAGTGCCATCGTGCCTACAGAGCAATGGAAATCATCCCGTGCTGGGGCTGACTTCAATTTAGCAAAGTTCAGTTGCTTTTTTATGAGGGGGGGGGGCGCAGTTTGATGTGAAGTTTGGTCATGATAAGGCAGTGATCTGTCTAGCATTCTGCACCTCTCATGGCCCTGGTCAGCAACACATTACTGGTGTCAGTACGTCTTATGATATAATCAATCAGGTGCCAGTGTTTATATCGTGGGTGCATCCAGGATGGTCGGTATTTGGTCTTCTGCTGAAACAGTGTGTTCATAATGGTGAGGTCATGCTCTGCAGAGTGTTAGCAGCCTCAGACCATTTGCACTAACCTGACCAACCCCATGCCTACTCAATACTCCACTCCATATACCATTGTTCTTTCCTACCCCAGCTATGGGTTAAATAGTGCCACTTGGTGGACATGTTGGGAGAGGAATAGGCTACGGGAGTAAACCCCTACAGAAAATCAACGTCTACAGTGTTGTTGTTTTTTGTTTTTCTTGCCCTTTTGTATATGTTTAAGTCGGAGAGTACTGCTGGTGTCGTGTGTGGCTCTTGTAGCCCCCCTTCCCATCCACCCCTGTATGTCTGTGTTATGTTTATCTGTTGTCTTGTTTCACCCCATTTATTGTAAAGCGACTTTGAGTGTAAGAAAAGCGCTATATGAGATTGATTTATTATTAATATTATTATTATTATTATTAAAGTCTCCCAGAAGAAAGGTCTTGTTCTTTTTTGGGATACAATGAAAGGCCTCATCTAGTTGGTGGTAGAAGCTGTCCTTCACACCATTGTCAGATGGTAGTGTTGGCGCATATGAACTTAACCGAGTGGCATAGCGTGCCTTGGGATACGGACGGTCATTAGCCCCTCACTTAGTCCAGTGGGTGTTTCAGTGAGGCTGGGTAGAATACTGTTCTTGATTGCCAGTCCAACACCATGCTGATGTTGTCCGCCAGGGGGATAGCCTTTCCAGAAAAAGATGACCCCTCCTCCTTCCTCTCTCAGGGAGCCTTCACCCAGAAGCCTGGTTTTGCTGAGAGCAGCGATGTCCACGTTGTAGCGTCTTAGTTCCTCAGCAATCAGCACGGTCCTTCCATGTGGTCTGTTACCATCATTATCAAGGAGAGTCCTAACATTCTATGTTGCCAATTTAAATGGGATCATTTTCTTGTTTTACCGCAGGATGTAATTCCTGGTAGGTGCAGTAACCTACTCAGGAGGTGGTTGGTTGAGTGGACAATTTTTAGGCCACCTTTTCTAGGCCCCACCCAATTGGGGTGAGTAGAGTGGTCCCTAAATAGGGCTGCTCAGTCACACAGCGGTCTGCCGAAAGCAGCTGCCACTCAATCCCAGTTACTAGAGACCATATACCCCATGCTGCTGATGCGCAGGGCTCTGGCTAAGAGCTCCCAGGCCATTCTAACCTGCTCCCATCGCCAGACACCCCAACGCCACCAGACTTCAACCGGATGTAAGGCCAGATATTTTACACCCTGGTCAGAGGTGGAGACCTATGCAAGGAGGTTTGTAGAGTGCCACAGGAGGTGCACAGTCCTCAGTAGCACTGTCTTTGCCATGACAGGTTGGTCTTGGTGGCAAGGGCTTATACCCAAGACGACCAGTCACTCATCATGACTGCAGGAGGCTGGCAGAAATTCCAGACTGTCGAAGAACCACCTAATGTGTGCCACCAAACACACTGCTTTTCTTTATCAGGGTGTACTCCCCTAGCCTTTGTCTCAATAGACTTCCCACAAGGCAGCAGGGCAGTGGTTGGCCATTAACAGCCACTGGGGACAACTACAGCTCTGAAGTTAGCCTGAGGCCACAAGGTGCCCAGTTACCGTGTGTGGCCACGAGGAGGCTTGGCAGAAGTCTTGGCAAAGAGAGGCTATGTACTGGCGGGGGAAGGCTTATGCACTGGGCTGCTTCCTTGTTCACCACAAGGGCTAGCCAGCAGCAGCAAGCTGTAAGCAAGAGGTTAGAAAAGCAGATGGGAAACAAGTATGCATCTTCCCTGTAACTATTGCACTACTGCACTAGACGCATCACATCACCCTGTGTGACACACACGCACACACACACACAGAAATATACAGCTATTCAGACGGACTGGCAGGGATCAGTGTGCTCAGAGTAATAATGTCGACAGCCATGCTGTTATTGTTGTTTATTAACCATTGATAATTGTCTTGTTTTGGAATCCTAAATGTTTTTTGTTTTCTGTAAGCAGAAGATCAGAGTTCAGGTCAGAGTTCAGAGTGATTCTTATGTGGTTCATGTTCAGGTTTGGACCGCGGTTCCCGGCCATGTCAGGTGTTTACAATAAAGACCTGTGTCGCCTCGCCATGGACATCGTGAAGCAGCTAGGCGTGGCCCAGTACGTTCATGAAGGTGTATACGCCATGGTGGGTGGACCCAACTTTGAGACCGTCGCAGAGGCCAGACTCCTGCACAGACTGGGAGTGGATGCAGTGGGTAAGACTGTCTGGCTATAGGTATAGCCTCCAGAAGATACTGTGATATTAAGGTAGTAGTAGCAGTAGTAGTACTAGTAGTAGTAGTAGCAATAGTAGCAGTAGCAGCAGCAGTAGGAGTAGCAGTAGTAGTAGTAGTAGCAGTAGGCAGTAGTAGTAGCAGCAGTAATGCTAGTATTAGCAGTAGTAGTAGCAGCAGTAGTAGTATTACTAGTAGTAGTAGTAGTAACAGCAGAAATAGTAATAGTTGTAGTAGCAGTCGTAGTAGCAGTAGTAACAATAGTAGTAGTAGCAGCAGCAGTAATAGTATTAGCAGTAGTAGTAGTAGTAGTAGTAGTAGTAGCGGTAGTAGTAGTAGCAGTAGGACTTCTGGTTCCCAGCTGACAGTTTGTTTGTTTGTTGCTCTGCTTGCTTTTAACTTTAATAACTAATAACTTTTAACAACTCTTTGGGACCATCGGATTATTTTAATTGATTTTATGGTTGCCTCTATATTATCATTTTATGGATTTTATTCGATCACCGACTCCTGTACTGACTTGATCACACTGGAACCTCCAATTCTGTAGTGCTGGGGCTGTATAAGGCTTGTTTCTAGCCCGTAGCTAACCTAATAGTGGTAATTACTATGGGATTAGAGGAGTGCTGTCTAGGCTTAAATGGAAGACTGCAACACACCAGGGCTTTAAGGGATGAAGAATGACAAGAATTAGCTTCTAAATGAATCCAGTTATCATCAGTGTCTAAAATTCCACTCTGGATGAGTGGAATTTTATGCATGTTAGCAGCCGAGTAATATAATTGAGAATTTGGTGGACCGAGTCCCCCCTGTAACCTCCCCCTCTGCAGCAGAGATTTACAAATTCTTGGGATTTTACCCCCCATATGAAATTAGAAATTATTGAATCCAATTGACAAAAGAAGTGTTTAGGTAAAAGAATCGGTGGGAATTGAAATAAGTATAAGTATCTGGGGAGCACGTTCATTTTAATGGATTGTACTCTGCCTACTACGGAGAGGGGTCGGCTGTTCCGTCTCTGCAGATCAGTTTTCACTTTTGTTGTTAGAGCTGTAAGACGTTCCTGACATAGAGAGTGGATGGAATATTTATTCCTAAGTATTTAAGCCTGTTGCTGGATTATTTGAAGGGAATACGAGACTGGGGCATTTCCTGGGCCAATTGATTAATAGGAAAGCATTCACTTTTCTGTATATTTAGTTTGTACCCAGAGAAGTTACTAAAGGATTGGTGAGTTGCTAAAATATGCGGAATGGAACTTACTGGGTCGGAAATGTCAAGGAGCAGGTCATCTGCGTACAAGCATAATTTGTGCTCGACACCACCTCTTTTGATACCTGAAAACAACTTATTAAAGAGCAATTGATAGAGGTTCAATAACAATGGCAAAAAGGAGGGGGGGAATTGGGCACCCTTAACGTGTCCCGCGTGAGAGGTTAAAGAATCGTGATCGCTGATTGTTGGTACATACGCAGGCCTGTGGGGAAGCATACAGTAAGCGTATCCAGGATGTAAAATTCTCTCCGAACCCAAATTGCTTTAATGTGAAGAACAGATGGCCCCACTCAAGCAAAAGCTTTTTCTGCATGGAGAGATATAACCACCTCAGGATTAGACAGAGGGGTCGGGGAGTGAATGATGTTAAGAAGTCTCCGTGTTTTTGTGAAGGAATGGCGGTTTTTAATAAATCCTGTTTGGTCGATGGAAATTATAGAGGGCAAAATAGTCTCGATTCTACCTGCAAGGACTTAAGCAAGTAGCTTTTCGTCTACATTAAGAAGCGAAAGAGGTCGATAAAAAGAGCAAAAATTGGGATCTTTGTCCTTTTTAAGGATGAGTGAAATAGAGGCTTGGGTAAGTATTGGTGATAGAATGCATTCGTTTTCTGAGGAGTCTAAGGAGAGCCAACCTCCTCCAAAGGCGGCTTATCAACTTTTATAGATGCACCACAGAGAGCATCCTAACAAACTGTATAACAGCCTGGTACAGCAGCTGCACCAATGCTGACAAAAAGCCCTCCAGTGTGTTGTGGAAACAGCACAGGACATTGTTGGAATTGAGCTGCCTTCACCAGAACATCTTCACGGCACTCGCTGTGTGAGGAGGGCTAAAAACATCATAAAAGACATTACACACCCGGAACACCATCTGTTTCAGCTTCCCCCATCAGGTAGACGCTTCAGATCAATCTGCACATGCACACAAAGCTGAAAGGAAGCTGAAAAACTGCTTCTTTCCAAAAGCTGTGGCACTAATGAACTCAGACATCACCTCAGTCTGACGAGACTGATGTGCTGCCACCATTGGGCACGTGGAATATTTGCAATATTACCAACATGTCATTTTAAGCCACTTCATATTTGTCCACCGCACCTTTACTGCATTTTTGTTAATGATGTTTTTGCACCTCGTAAGTTGTATTTTATTGTTAACTGAATTGTATTTTATACTTTATACTGCTTATATTTTGTACTTATATTGTTTAGACTGTACTTTTTGCTGCTAATATTTTATATTTCTTATCTCTTTTATGTATTGGTTATTCTTTGTATGCACCATTTGAGGGTGACACAACTGCAATTTTGTTGTGTTTGCACAATGACAATAAAGTTCTTGAATCTTGAATTTTGAACAATTCCAGTCTGACTTTCGCCCCAAACATAGCACAGAGACAGCACTGGTTAAGATCAACAATGACCTCCTCCGTGCAGCTGACTCCAGTGTACTTTCTATCCTCATCCTCCTTGGCCTCACTCTAGCCTTTGACACTATGTCCCATCAGCTCCTCATGGATTGTCTGGCTAGCATTGGAGTTGGGGGCGTTGTGTATCAGTGGTTTGCTTCCTTGACACATTTTGTACAGATTCAGAATCACCAGTGAAAAACTTTCATAGTTCCTCATGGAGTTCCACAAGGTTCCATGTGGGGGGCACTCTTGTTTATTATTTACCTCCTCCGCCTTGGCAACATCTTCTGGCACTATGGTATCCAGTTCCACTGTTACGCTGATGATACACAGCTTTGTGTCCACTAAGCCCACTTCCACTCTCCTCTCTAGTTGCCTCACTGCTTGTATCCATGATATACAGATATGGATGACAATTCAACAGTAGTGAAACTGAGCTACTCCTCACTGGCACTAAATCTACACTCTGGAAAAGTAATATTTGTTCACTCCCCATTGCTGGAGCCACTATACCTGTCTCTGCACAGGCTAATAGCCTGGTGTTATCCTTGATAGTACTTTTTCCTTTTCCAGCCATATAAACGATGTCTCCTGGATTGCCTTTTTCCACCTGTGAAACATCTCCAGACTACACCCTGCTTTAACACAACACTCCATGAAAGTCTTAGTCAATGCTTTGGTCACATCACGCATTGACTACTGCAATGCGACCCTGGCAGGCATCCCCAACATTCTTATTCACCGACTTCAGTTCATCCAGAATTCTGCAGCACGGATTATTACACGTTCCAAGTTCACTGACCATGTCGCTCCCCTGCTGATTCAATTACACCGGCTTCCTGCGTCACAGCAGATTAATGTTGAAAATGTATCATTAACATTCAAGGCTTCATAATCTATCCCTTGCTATCTCACAGACTTCCTTCAGACTTGCACTCCATCTCACTCCCTGCGATCTTCACCAGCAGGTCTATTGGCACTACCAGTCATCAACCTCAGCACAATGGGTGTCGGGGCTTTCTCCTGTGCTGCACCCAAACTCTGGAACTCCATTCCCCGTCACATCCGCTTACTGGACTCCATCACAGAATTCAAAACTGCTCTTAAAACCCACCTTTTAAACTAGCTTACTCACTTTAACAGCATTAACTGCATCTTCATCCATCCATTTAACTCCTTGCTGATGTGTGCTCTGTGGCTTATTGTGTGTTGTATTGTTGACTGTACTCATGGTTTTACTGCTTTGTATTTATTGTATTTGATGTGACGTGACCTTGAGTGTCACGGAAGGGGCCTTTAAATAAATAAAATGCATTTTTATTATTAGTAGAAGTAGCCAAAGTAGCAGCAGTAGTAAGCAGTAGTTGTATTTGTCATAGTATTAGTAGTTTTATATGATAAAGTACTGTAGTAACTGTGTGTGTACTGTGTTCTGCAGGCATGAGTACTGCTCCAGAGGTGGTGGTTGCCGGTCACTGCGGTTTGACGGTGTTTGGACTCTCTCTCATTACCAACAAGGTAAACAGCCCTCTACCAATGACTGCACAACTTGTCTCATTGATTGATTGATTGATTGATTGATTGATTGATTGATTGATTGATTGATTGACTGACTGACTACAGGTTGTGAAGAGCTATGAGGACACAGCAAGTGTGAATCATGAGGGTGTTTTGGAGGTGAGCAAGCTTCGCTCTCATACACTCCAACATCTGGTGACGGAACTGATCAGCAGGATGGACGTCAACAACAACACTAATGTCTGATCACACACACACACACACACACACACACACACACCCTCCATCATATAAAATCCCACAACTGAGAGAGAGTTGCTGTTAACGGACTCTCTTGCCCTCCATCTCCTCTGTTCATTTCTTTCATAGACAAAGAGACAGGTTGAATGACATATGGAAGAATTTATGTTTAAAGTTTTATTTATTCTAAATGGTGTTTGATCATTTCTCTAGCAGGGTATCGCAGTAATTAACTGTATTGTACTGAACTAGCAATAATATATTAATATATCATACAAAGTTTAAGAATCCTTCAGATTAATATAATAAGTAACACGTTCTTTTCTGACGCCGATGGTGCTAAAATGTGAAATTAAAGATTTTTCACCTCTTTACATTGTTCCTGTTAGGTGTGGGTTATTTTTGTAATGACTGTATAGTTTCTTCTTCATGTTAATCTGATTAATGTTAGGGTTTGTGGAAGACCCCAAGCGCACGACACCAGACAGAGATGGGGTTAGCCGAAAACTGGCGTACTTTATTCCTTACGCGTACCAATAGTCAAACATAGGAAGGCAATGAGCGACAAGGAAAAACGGAAAGTCCAAGGGGAAAAAGCCGGCTTAGAGTTGGGAGGGGCTGCAGCAGACCCGCGGGTCCCTGATGAGAGGCCTTGCTGCGAGCACAGACAGAGCAGGCCCTTACGAAGTCCCTGACGTCGTTCCTCATGGTGGGCCACCAGAAACGCCGAGCCAAAAAGGTGAAGGTGCGGTGGACACCCGGTTGGCAAGCAAACTGACTGGCAAGGCCCCACTGGAGAACCCGGGGCCGGGCTGCGTCCGGGACGAATAGGCGGCGTGGAGGGACGTGGCTCGGGGCGGGATGGGAGCGCAACGCCTGCCTGACCACGGTCTCGATGCCCCAGGTAACCACGCCAACCACCCTGGCCTCAGGAAGGATGGGAGTCGGCTCCTCTGTAGCTGGCTCCCTCCTCGGGTGTTGTCGGGACAGGGAGTCTGCCTTCGTGTTGCGGGACCCGGGGCGATAAGTCAGCGTGAAGTCAAACCGACCGAGGAAGCTGGTCCACCGTGCCTGCTGACCATTGAGGTGCTTGGTTGCCCGGATGAACGTCAAGTTCTTATGATCCGTCCAGATGGTGAACAGCTCTTCCGCCCCCTCCAGCCAATGGCGCCGCTCCTCCAGAGCAGCCACCACTGCCAGCAGCTCCCGGTTCCCGACATCGTAGTTCTCCTCGGCGGGGAGGAACCGGCGAGAGAAGAAGGCGCATGGGTGGACCTTCTGGTCAGACGCTGACCGCTGGGAGAGGACAGCCCCCAACCCGGTGTCCGAAGCGTCCACCTCCACGATGAACTGCCTCTTGGGGTCGGGGTGGAGCAGGACCGGGGCGCTGGTGAACCTCTCCTTGAGGGACTGGAACGCAGAGCGGGCAGCCGGGGACCAGATGAACGGCTGGGAGGGGGAGGTCAGCCTGGTGAGAGGTTCTGCCACGCGGCTGTAGTTCCGGATGAACCTCCGATAGAAGTTCGCAAACCCGAGGAAGCTCTGTAATTCCTTCCGTGATGTGGGATCGGGCCAGTCCTCCACAGCCTGGATCTTGTGGGGGTCGGCCCGGGTCTGTCCCCTCTCAACGACGAAGCCCAGGTAGTCAACGGAAGGGGAATGGAACCGGCACTTCTCTGCCTTGACGAAGAGCCGGTTCCGGAGGAGACGTTCGAGTACCCGGCAGATATGCTGGACATGTTCCTCGAGGGTCCTGGAGAAGTTCAGGATGTCATCGAGGTAGACCACCACAAACTCGTAGAGCATGTCGCGGAGAATGTCATTCATGAGAGCCTGGAATACCGCCGGGGCATTGGTGAGGCCGAACGGCATGACCAGGTACTCATAATCACCCCGGGGCATCTTAAAGGCTGTCTTCCACTTGTCCCCCTTCCGGAATCGGACCAGATGATAGGCACACCGGAGGTCCAGCTTAGTGAAGACTGTAGCCTGGGTGAGGGGCTCAAGGGTGGAACTCATGAGAGGAAGGGGGTACTTGTTTTTGACGGTTATCTCATTGAGTTGGCGATAGTCAATGCAGGGTCGGAGGCCCCCATCCTTCTTCTTCACGAAAAAGAATCCAGCTGCCACCTGGGAGGACGAGGGCCGAATGAGCGCCGCTGCCAAGGACTCAGAGATGTACTCGTCCATCGCAGCTTTCTCGGGGATGGTCAGACTGTACAGACAACTGCTGGGAAGGGGTGCCCCAGAGTGGAGGTCGATAGCACAGTCATAAGGCCGAGGAGGAGGAAGAGATTGGGCCCGGGTCTTGCTGAAAACCTCACCTAACTCATGGTACTCAGGGGGAACAGAGGAGAGGTCGGGAGGCAGGGCACTAGGAGCACGTCGGGGGGATGGGGCGGGAGCAGCCTGGAGACATTGGGCATGACAGGAGGAGCTCCATTCGATGATGGTACCGGAGGCCCAGGCGATGTGTGGCTCATGCTGCACGAACCAGGGGCGCCCTAGGATCACAGGGACTAACGGGGACTGGATGATGTAGAACCGAAGTCTCTCCACATGGTTACCTGCTATGGTGAGAGAGACAGGGTGGGTGCGCTGGGTGACGCTGGCCAGGCAGCGTTCGTCCAGCGTGAAGGCCTCCATTGGCTTCTCCAGCGTCTCTAGCGGGATGTTAGCCTGGGCAGCAAACTCCGAGTCCAGGAAACACTCATCAGCCCCCGAGTCGAGGAGTGCACCCACCGTGAGCCGCTGGTCAGCCCAGGCCAGGGTAACGCTAACTAGATGGTTCTGTGGGGCAGGACGACGGGAACAGGAAAGTCGGCTCACTAGGATCTCCCGGGGCCCCAGTGAGCCTGGTCTTTTGGCCGAGTGGGGCAGCCGCTGTTCAGATGTTCCTTCTGGCCACAGTAAAGGCATTGACCCGCCTTGAACCGGACCTCCCATTCGGCCGGACTAAGGCACGTGTGCCCCAGCTGCATAGGTTCCTCCCCCGTCGTGGTCTGGGGCGCGGGGAGAGAAACGGCCACAGGGAAAGTGGGGCGAACAGGAGTAGGGATCCTGTTAGGAGTGCTGGATGACTGGGACATGGACGGGGATCCACGCAGGGCTCGCTCGCGCCTCCTCTTCCGGAGGCATCCGTCGATGCGGATGGTGAACTTGATCAGGTCCTCGAGGGAGGTGGGCTCCTCCCGGGTGGCTAGCTGGTCCTTGACAGCCTCGCTGAGACCTCTCCGGAAGGTGACCCGAAGTGACCGGTTGTTCCAGCCGCTCTCAGCTGCGGCCAGCCTGAACTCCACCAAGTAGTCTGTGACACTGCCACTGCCCTGATGGATACTGCTCAGCCGAGCACCAGGGTCCTGGCCACCGATGGATGGTGGAAAACCTTCCGTAGTTCCGCCTCAAAGGCCTCGTAGGTGAGGCAGAAACTGGCCTTCATGGACCAGGAAGCAGTGGCCCACTGAGCTGCTCGGCCTGTGAGCAGCATCAGACGTGAACATGCTGGGTTGGTGCAGGAAGACCAGCTCACACTGCATGATGAACGTGGCACAGGTCTCAAAGTCGCCATCAAACGGTCGTGGGCTGGAGAGGCAGGGCTCCCGGGGAACTGGGTTGAGCCCCACAGGGTTAACCGGGGCTGCGGGCCCAGGGGGTGGGTTACCCACGACTCCAGGGGCAGGCTGGTCCGGCGGCTGGATGGTGAGAGCCGCCGTGATGGTCTGCAACTGCCGCAGGATCTCTGCTTGTTGGCTCGCCAACGCCGCCTGCTGCCTCGTTAGGTTACCCACACAGGCCTGGAGGGGCGGGACCCGAGTCTGAAGATCTCTCACCGCGGCGGAGGCCGCCTCTAGCTGCTGGGTGTGGGAGTTAGTCAGTTGGATCTGTCCGATGAGGGCCGCTCGAAGCGGGCTGGCCGGTACGCTCTCCGTGTCGGCTGGGGTCGTCATGGTCAGTTCGTACTGTTAGGGTTTGTGGAAGACCCCAAGCGCACGACACCAGACAGAGATGGGGTTAGCCGAAAACTGGCGTACTTTAATCCTTACGCGTACAAATAGTCAAACACAGGAAGGCAATGAGCGACAAGGAAAAACGGAAAGTCCAAGGGGAAAAAACTTGCGGGTAATCCAAACGGGAACACGGCAGGATACTTCCACGGGGAAACTTTGCAAGGGAAAACATGAACCAAGGGCTGGGATGAGTTCGGAGAGAAAAGGACCGTGAGAGGAGAGTCGCCGCTACTGCGAGGAGGTTACAACACGAACTGACAACGGGCACGTGGGAGGCCACCAAACTTAAGCCCAGCCCTGATGACTAAGCCCGGCCCTGACGAGCTGATTGGCTGCCGGCGCGAGGAGGGCAGGCCACGGCGCGGGGTGGGCGAGCCCTAACAATTAAAAGGTTTTGACAAAATCTGAGCTGGTTTCTGCTCCCTCCTCTTCCTCCTCCTCCTCCTCCTCCATCCTTTGCCTTTGTCGTTCAGAACTATATCCCCCTGTTTTAGATCGACTAAGTATTTAACAAATCATTTTTATTGCTGGGCTGACTATCAAATATTATGTGCTTCATAGCAGGGGCGGATCTACCGGGGTGGCGTGCCCTAGAGAATACCTTGCCCCCCCCTCCAGTTCTGAACGATCTAAGCTAAAAAAAACAAAACAGCATATATGATAAGTTGTGGCTGGCAGGAAGGAGTGAAAGTCCTGAAAGAAGAGGAAGAAAGAGCGAAGCTCCGATGTCCGAGTGCAGGGGAATGCACCAAGACGTGACGCTACTCCTTGATTCTGCTACGGGGCAACACGACCCCCCCCCTCAACAGGGGCTGCTACATAGCTGCCAAGTCCGCTTATAATACGCGACTTTGGGCTTCTTCATTTTTTTTCTTTAAGTCGCTTGAAGAAATCCTGAGTTGCGGGTCGCAGTTTTTTTTGGGGGGGCTTGTTTTTGAAACTGTGGTTGCTTGATTGTAAAACTAATAAGCGACTTTGTCCACTCGGGGTGTCTGTTGACCAGCTGCACTGACTGACACTATCTTCCAGCGCGGCTCCTGCGTGCGAACTTTCGCAGGGTGCAGCCGGGTGCACCCTGCGCCTGCTACCCAGTCCGCAGTGGCTCTGAGCGTTCGACGTGGACGCATACAACCAGTGCAGGCGCAAGTGGCCTGCATATGCATGTTTGCCATAACTTTGCTGTAATGTTTTGTGTAAATGGCCTGCTGCCGTGCTGCTGTGCTGCCGTGCTGGCCTGCTGCCGTGCTGCTGTGCTGGCCTGCTGCCGTGCTGCTGTGCTGCCGTGCTGCCGTGCTGGCCTGCTGCCGTGCTGCTGTGCTGCCGTGCTGCCGTGCTGCTGTGCTGGCCTGCTGCCATGCTGCTGTGCTGCTGTGCTGCTGTGCTGCCGTGCTGCCGTGCTGCTGTGCTGCCGTGCTGGCCTGCTGCCATGCTGCCGTGCTGCCGTGCTGCTGTGCTGCCGTGCTGCCGTGCTGCTGTGCTGCCGTGCTGGCCTGCTGCCATGCTGCTGTGCTGCCGTGCTGCTGTGCTGCCGTGCTGCTGTGCTGCCGTGCTGCCGTGCTGCTGTGCTGCCGTGCTGGCCTGCTGCCGTGCTGCTGTGCTGCCGTGCTGCTGTGCTGGCCTGCTGCCGTGCTGCTGTGCTGCCGTGCTGCCGTGCTGCTGTGCTGGCCTGCTGCCGTGCTGCCGTGCTGCCGTGCTGCCGTGCTGCTGTGCTGGCCTGCTGCCGTGCTGCTGTGCTGGCCTGCTGCCGTGCTGCTGTGCTGCCGTGCTGCCGTGCTGCCGTGCTGCCGTGCTGGCCTGCTGCCGTGCTGCTGTGCTGCCGTGCTGGCCTGCTGCCGTGCTGCCGTGCTGCCGTGCTGCCGTGCTGGCCTGCTGCCATGCTGCCATGCTGCCATGCTGCCGTGCTGCCGTGCTGCCGTGCTGGCCTGCTGCCGTGCTGCCGTGCTGCCGTGCTGCCGTGCTGCCGTGCTGGCCTGCTGCCGTGCTGCTGTGCTGCCGTGCTGCCGTGCTGCCGTGCTGCTGTGCTGCTGTGTTGCTGTGCTGGCCTGCTGCTGTGCTGCTGTGCTGCCGTGCTGCCGTGCTGCTGTGCTGCCGTGCTGCTGTGTTGCCGTGCTGGCCTGCTGCCATGCTGCCATGCTGCTGTGCTGCCGTGCTGCTGTGCTGGCCTGCTGCCATGCTGCCGTGCTGCTGTGCTGCCGTGCTGCCGTGCTGCCGTGCTGCTGTGCTGCTGTGGGAGGAGCTTTGTCTTTCCAACGCTAAGCTGCTGAGTGTAATACGTGTTGTTGAGGCTTGACGACAGGCTGCAGCTGTACTGGACTTGTTTTTGAAGCTGCAGTTGCTTATTTGTCTCGCGAGAGTTGGCAACACTGTCTCGACTCGGCTTGCAGACCACGACGCGGGGAAGGACTCGGCTTGCAGACCAGGACGCGGGGAAAGTACTCGGCTTGCAGACCAGGACGCGGGAAAGGACTCGGCTTGCAGAACACGACGTGGAGAAGGACTCGGCAGACCATACGGTACCACTACTGCACGTGATCTATTGAGAAAATAGCGACGTCATGAAGGCGCAACGCTCGCGGTGTCGAAGACCACATAAAGTGTTTGCTGCGAGACGAGCCACGGTTTCCAGTGCGCCTTTAGCCACGTTCGCTAGCTAACCGTTAGCCATTAGCCACGTTTGCCAGCTAACCGTTAGCCTTTAGCCACGTTCGCTAGCTAACCGTTAGCCTTTAGCCACGTTTGCTAGCTAACCGTTAGCCATTAGCCACGTTCGCTAGCTAACCGTTAGCCTTTAGCCACGTTTGCCAGCTAACCGTTAGCCTTTAGCCACGTTTGCAAGCAAGCTAACCGCGCCAACTTCACGGTGTGTGTACGGTAACAGCGTCCCGCGACAGCGCAGCCGCAGAAGGGGTGGCGGGGTGGCTTTGTTGGAGGGTGTTTTGTTCGGCAGTATAAGTGGTGTTTGTGGGACGGATTAAACCGGACTAAATGTAAGGTGAGGACTCACCGGTGCTGCTGAGCGTCTGGTTTTGGGGCAGGCGGTGTCTTGTGAGCAGCGCTGCGGCGTAGAACAGCAGCGCGTGCTGAGGCTGCCGAGCTAACTCGCGCGCAAAGACGCTGTGACGTCATCGCGGCGAGGCCTTACCTGACGACCTGTAGGCTGAAACACGACACGTGTACAATAACACGCCGTGACGTCATCGCGGCGAGGCCTTACCTGACGACCTGTAGGCTGAAACACGACACGTGTACAATAAACAACCCAGCACAACCAAACGAGGCCGACACGGACAACAAGACCGCTTCAGGACTGTCAGAGCTCCAACGCTTGGACAGCACGTCGTGCCTGACAACAGACAGTTTTCGTGTCAGTGTTCTACCCAGTCACTGATAACGTGGTGGGAGACAGAAAGACGATTTTCAAATACCAACGTCATGAAAGGTGTCCAGGCACCAAATCCTTCAAGCAGTCATTTTTTGAGAGAGGAGGCTGTTCTCCTATTGGCCAATGCTCAGGAGTCAAATACTGGAGATGTAAAACATGAACTTCATCAGACAAGGAGAGCGTTAGATAGACTACAGAACCCAGAAGAAGAGAGTCCTAGCACTCTGGTGGAGCATGCGCTCTCCCGAGCCACAGCAGGATGTGTTCCATGAGCTGGTCAGCCTGTGCAGAGTAGCTGCAGGGTTGCCAGTGAGCTGGTCAGCCTGTGCAGAGTAGCTGCAGGGTTGCCAGTGAGCAGGTCAGCCTGTGCAGAGTAGCTGCAGGGTTGCCAGTGAGCAGGGCAGCGTGTGCAGAGTATCTGCAGGGTTGCCAGTGAGCTGGTCAGCCTGTGCAGAGTGGCTGCAGGGTTGCCAGTGAGCTGGTCAGCCTGTGCAGAGTGGCTGCAGGGTTGCCAGTGAGCAGGGCAGCCTGTGCAGAGTATCTGCAGGGTTGCCAGTGAGCTGGTCAGCCTGTGCAGAGTAGCTGCAGGGTTGCCAGTGAGCAGGGCAGCCTGTGCAGAGTAGCTGCAGGGTTGCCAGTGAGCAGGGCAGCCTGTGCAGAGTAGCTGCAGGGTTGCCAGTGAGCAGGGCAGCCTGTGCAGAGTATCTGCAGGGTTGCCAGTGAGCTGGTCAGCCTGTGCAGAGTGGCTGCAGGGTTGCCAGTGAGCTGGTCAGCCTGTGCAGAGTAGCTGCAGGGTTGCCAGTGAGCAGGGCAGCCTGTGCAGAGTAGCTGCAGGGTTGCCAGTGAGCAGGGCAGCCTGTGCAGAGTGGCTGCAGGGTTGCCAGTGAGCTGGTCAGCCTGTAAAGAGTGTCTGCAGGGTTGCCAGTGAGCAGGGCAGCCTGTGCAGAGTGGCTGCAGGGTTGCCAGTGAGCTGGTCAGCCTGTACAGAGTAGCTGCAGGGTTGCCAGTGAGCAGGGCAGCCTGTGCAGAGTAGCTGCAGGGTTGCCAGTGAGCAGGGCAGCCTGTGCAGAGTGGCTGCAGGGTTGCCAGTGAGCTGGTCAGCCTGTACAGAGTTGCTGCAGGGTTGCCAGTGAGCAGGGCAGCCTGTGCAGAGTAGCTGCAGGGTTGCCAGTGAGCTGGTCAGCCTGTGCAGAGTAGCTGCAGGGTTGCCAGTGAGCTGGTCAGCCTGTGCAGAGTAGCTGCAGGGTTGCCAGTGAGCAGGGCAGCCTGTAAAGAGTGTCTGCAGGGTTGCCAGTGAGCAGGGCAGCCTGTGCAGAGTGGCTGCAGGGTTGCCAGTGAGCTGGTCAGCCTGTACAGAGTTGCTGCAGGGTTGCCAGTGAGCAGGGCAGCCTGTGCAGAGTAGCTGCAGGGTTGCCAGTGAGCTGGTCAGCCTGTACAGAGTGGCTGCAGGGTTGCCAGTGAGCAGGTCAGCCTGTGCAGAGTGGCTGCAGGGTTGCCAGTGAGCAGGGCAGCCTGTGCAGAGTATCTGCAGGGTTGCCAGTGAGCAGGGCAGCCTGTGCAGAGTATCTGCAGGGTTGCCAGTGAGCTGGTCAGCCTGTACAGAGTGGCTGCAGGGTTGCCAGTGAACAGGGCAGCCTGTGCAGACTGGCTGCAGGGTTGCCAGTGAACAGGGCAGCCTGTGCAGACTGGCTGCAGGGTTGCCAGTGAGCAGGTCAGCGTGTGAAGGGAGGGTTTCAGCTCTCAGCATCATAAAGAATGATTAGCGGTCTACTGGGACTGGGACTAGATTGTCTAGTTTGGCTAGACTCAGCGCTGAATCGAAACGCAGCAAAGCTTTGGGTGATCTGGATACGTGTGTTAGGTGTTGTGCAGAGCAGCACGGTAGAGTCGTCGCTGTATTCAGCTCTTGTAGAGTCCCGTCAGCTTCCTGCTGCACCGGCTTTGCTCACTAGCGCAGCAGGGCTTCTTCTGGAAAGTCATGGATATGTGTCATGTACGTCCTTGTTTCATTTCTTTTTCTTTCTTTTTTTTGCCCGAAGGATGTGGTCGAGAGACCCTTCTGCATTGTTGAGGAAAATGAGGACGTTAAAAGCAGGCCTATCATCTCATCCACTTCATGTCAGTTGGAATGTCTGACCTGAAATGATTGAGCCAGTTTTTGATTTATTGCTGCTATAGAAGATATGGACACTGAATGGCTTAATCCTGTAAATACATTCCACTATTGCACTGAATTCGGACTTATGATTGACAGCTGATAAGAATAACTCACATCTACAATTGCCTGACAAATGTGATGACGCCTGCTGGTCTAATAGAGCAAAAGAAAGAATTTATACTGCAATAATTTAATGGGTTTTGCTGCTTTTCCTAGTTTTTAGGCTGCAGAGATTAAAGGTGGCCTTAACTTCCAGTTTCTCCATTTTTTCCCCCATTGGAAACCAGTGTTATGTACATGTTGGACACAAAGAACAGATCAGTGTTTCTCAACACCCCCCCCCCCTTCTTTTCTTTTTTGGTGTGTTAGAACAGAGAACCACAATAACACCTTGTTCCAACCCCCCACCCATCCCAAATTCTTAAAGAAAACAGGGAAGAAGAAAAAAAGTACTGCACTGATTAAGTAAATAACACACACACACACACACACACACACACACACACACACACACACACACACACACACACACAGGGAGTTGATAAAATGAAATAAAGTAGGGAGGTCAGTGCAATAAAAAGGATGCTCAGGATTGTGTCCTCATCCTTTTATCAGTTTTAGTTTGGGAACATCCAAAGATGTGTAGATTTGATAAAAAAGAAAGAAAAAAGGTTTCTAATGCAAGCTTCAGATATTTCTATTCAATGTTTTAATAATGTGTTGGAGTTCAAATGTCTCAATTTGGGGGCTTTTCTGAGCAAATATTGATATGTGTCATCGTTTGTGATTAAATCAGCACATATTTTCTGCCACCCCTCAAAGTCTCCATGCCACCCCATGAATCCTCCTCTAGAGCCGCCCCTGCGGTAGGGGCTGTGATGTGAAACCCACCCCATGAACCCTCTAGAGCCGCCCCTGCGGTAGGGCTGTAATGTGAAACCCTCCTCTAGAGCCGCCCCTGCTGTAGGGGCTGTGATGTGAAACCCACCCCATGAACCCTCCTCTAGAGCCGCCCCTGCTGTAGGGGCTGTAATGTGAAACCCACCCCATGAACCCTCCTCTAGAGCCGCCCCTGCGGTAGGGGCTGTAATGTGAAACCCTCCTCTAGAGCCGCCCCTGCGGTAGGGGCTGTGATGTGAAACCCACCCCATGAACCCTCCTCTAGAGCCGCCCCTGCGTTAGGGGCTGTAATGTGAAACCCTCCTCTAGAGCCGCCCCTGCTGTGGAGGCTGTAATGTGAAACCCACCCCATGAACCCTCCTCTAGAGCCGCCCCTGCGGTAGGGGCTGTAATGTGAAACCCTCCTCTAGAGCCGCCCCTGCTGTAGGGGCTGTGATGTGAAACCCACCCCATGAACCCTCCTCTAGAGCTGCCCCTGCGGTAGGGGCTGTAATGTGAAACCCTCCTCTAGAGCCGCCCCTGGGGTGGGGGCTGTAATGTGAAACCCTCCCCTAGAGCCGCCCCTGCGGTGGGGGCTGTAATGTGAAACAGAACCGGTGAGTAGCCTAGAAGAAGATGGCAAAACACACCCACTGTCCTGTCTCCGGTCAGGCGCTCCGTCATATGGTAGAATAAGATGGAGTCACATCCCGTGACCCACATCTACACAACCACCGTCTGTCGTCTCCACCCTGATTTAATACCACCAAATGTCTCTTAACACATTAACAGAACCGAACACACGGCTCAGCTTTACACAACACGTTCAATGCAGGTGAACAAAAGGGCAATGTTCTGTTGTTTCATTTAAGTTTTTATTTAATTTTTTTGGATTAGTCAGAAACACTGAATAAAAAAACCCTCCCAAATAAACAATACCACCATGTTAAATAAAAATACACAGGAGAAATATATATATATATATATATATATATATATATAGAAATATATATATATATATCTGTGTCAGCACCTCAGCACAGCATAACAAGCACGTCACTTGGTAGGAGACACCGTCTCCCCTTTAGCCTCCACTACACCAGACAACAGTCTCCCCCCTCACATGCTACAGGCGCCTAGGTCCGCCACCTCCATCAGCTCGTCTGGCTGGCTAGGGCTTCATGAAGGACTGAGTACACATCCGGACTGTTGGCGTACCGTTACCATGGAAAACGCCGCTTCCGGTTCAGTGACAGGACGTGCCGGAAGTCGCGCCCATAATTCACGCGAGGTATCGTGGGGGCTAGGAATAAGGTGGACGTTTAAAAACAATCCCTTTGTTATCGTGTAACCTAGCGACCATCCATTGAAAGGAAGCATGTTCAGTCCGGCTTAATCCAGTCAGTAGATTCTGGCGGAGTCGGACTGTCCCAGCGGCGAAGGACACTTCCAGCTGCGGCGATGAAGCCCGTCAGCTCTAAACCAGGTCCTGCTTCAGATAGTCCTGGCTGTGACTCTGACCCGTCTCCCGGTACACAGAGTTGGGGAGATCGTGGTGAGGATTTCTCGAGCTCGGTTCAGTTTTCCAATATCCTCGTCCCACAAAGGAAAACACAGACAATTCCCACAATGGGTGTAAGGCAGAACCTGCCTCTGCGTTATATTCCCAACACAACTTGTTCTGGGTTGGGCCCATTTATGACGTCATGCTGGGGTATACGAAAACCTGTGAACGCTCTCATCACGTGTAAACTTACCCCCGACGCCCCCTGGCGGACCGTCCTGTATTTGCATGTCTTTCCATGCATCTTCCTCAACGACGACGCGCACACAGTGTCAGAAAAGTGGACTTATTGTGTCAGTCCCACTGAAACTGGACTTGTAGAACACGTAAACGTGTCAGTCCCACTGAAATCCTACTAAATCCCATTTCCGGAAGTGGGACTGACACACCTCGAGGAGGCGGGTGGGGGTGCATTTACTCTGGCACGTATACGCTTCAACCGGCCCCGAACTGGCCGAGGCGTTCTGCGCATGCGCCACAGTTCCCGCGGCGGTCTTTCGCCCAACAGCAACCAGCTGAAAGGGGGCATATCGCCACCTACCGTCCCGGGGTCGGACATACTTCCGTCAATAAATGGATGTGCCCCGGTTGATCCAGGTAACGGGAAAATAGTTTTACTGTATTTGCCCCCTGCCTGGGTTGATGCTGGAGGTGCCTCCAGAAACCCCCCTTCTCTCTCAGACCAACATGTTCACTAATCTCTTGAAATGACAAAATCACCCTGTCTTTGTACAGGTCCCCGGTCTTGTCGGTTATTCCAAATAGAGGCGTCCTCTTATCTGTACTGGGATATCCAAAGGACTTGAGTAACTTGGCCTACACCACTCTGGAAGGCTCCAGGACTGGACCACGCGTCCCAGCAGTCAGCCGAGCCACAGCGCTCCGCTCCCCTGGCTTGAACGGGCCCATCATGTCCTTGGTGTTCCTGTCCATCCAAGAGGCGCAGCGCAGCTGGCCAAGCCATCTCACATGCGGGATAATAAAGTTCTACACTGGACAAGCTGGGCCTTCTGTACTTCCTGCGTAATAATAAAGCTTTTGCATGCTGAGTCTAGGTTTCTTTCCTTTCCACGAATGGTCCTTAATCATCTCATTACACTGCATGAACATTCCTGGAGAAACTGGCCCTGCTACCATCATCGACATGGCGTGAAAGTGAGGAGCAACTGCCATTTCAATAATGTCACGTTTTCCCCAAAGTGTCATTTTTCTCCCCAGTTGTACTTGGCCAGTTACCCCACCCTTCCAAGCCGTCCCGGTCTCTGCTCCACCCCCTCTGCTGATCCGGGGAGGGCTGCAGACTACCACATGCCTCCTCCCATACATGTGGAGTCACCAGCCGCTTCTTTTCACCTGACAGTGAGGAGTTTAACCAGGGGGACGTAGCACGTGGCAGGATCACGCTATTCCCCCAGGTCCTCCTCCCCCCTGAACAGGCACCCCAACAGACCAGAGGAGGCGCTAGTGCAGCGACCAGGACACATACCCACATCCGGCTTCCCACCCCTACACAGCCAATTGTGTCTGTAGGGACGCCCGACCAAGCCGGAGGTAACACAGGGATTCGAACCGGCGATCCCCGTGTTGGTAGGCAGC
Organism: Lampris incognitus; assembly: GCF_029633865.1. NCBI lineage: Eukaryota > Metazoa > Chordata > Actinopteri > Lampriformes > Lampridae > Lampris > Lampris incognitus. The sequence continues at coordinate 148,078,171 of NC_079212.1, read as the reverse complement.
ATCATCATCATCATCAATTTAACACTGATTTTGTGTGACTGAGTTTTTGCTGAAAAATATTTTCCTTAATTTACTTTTGTTTTTTGTTTTACTCCTCCGTGGTTGTCCGGAGTTCTGAGCTGGGATGTTACTGGTTATTTAATCTCCCCTGCTTCAGTCTGTGATTCATTACTGGTTATTTAATCTCCCCTGCTTCAGTCTGTGATTCATTACTGGTTATTTAATCTCCCCTGCTTCAGTCTGTGATTCATTACTGGTTATTTAATCCTCCCTGCTTCAGTCTGTGATTCATTACTGGTTATTTAATCCTCCCTGCTTCAGTCTGTGATTCATTACTGGTTATTTAATCTCCCCTGCTTCAGTCTGTGATTCATTACTGGTTATTTAATCTTCCCCTGCTTCAGTCTGTGATTCATTACTGGTTATTTAATCTCCCCTGCTTCAGTCTGTGATTCATTACTGGTTATTTAATCCTCCCTGCTCCAGTCTGTGATTCATTACTGGTTATTTAATCCTCCCTGCTCCAGTCTGTGATTCATTACTGGTTATTTAATCCTCCCTGCTTCAGTCTGTGATTCATTACTGGTTATTTAATCTCCCCTGCTTCAGTCTGTGATTCATTACTGGTTATTTAATCTCCCCTGCTCCAGTCTGTGATTCATTACTGGTTATTTAATCCTCCCTGCTTCAGTCTGTGATTCATTACTGGTTATTTAATCTCCCCTGCTTCAGTCTGTGATTCATTACTGGTTATTTAATCCTCCCCTGCTTCAGTCTGTGATTCATTACTGGTTATTTAATCTCCTCTGCTTCAGTCTGTGATTCATTACTGGTTATTTAATCTCCCCTGCTTCAGTCTGTGATTCATTACTGGTTATTTAATCTCCTCTGCTTCAGTCTGTGATTCATTACTGGTTATTTAATCTCCCCTGCTTCAGTCTGTGATTCATTACTGGTTATTTAATCCTCCCTGCTTCAGTCTGTGATTCATTACTGGTTATTTAATCTCCCCTGCTTCAGTCTGTGATTCATTACTGGTTATTTAATCCTCCCTGCTTCAGTCTGTGATTCATTACTGGTTATTTAATCCTCCCTGCTTCAGTCTGTGATTCATTACTGGTTATTTAATCTCCCCTGCTTCAGTCTGTGATTCATTACTGGTTATTTAATCTCCCCTGCTTCAGTCTGTGATTCATTACTGGTTATTTAATCTTCCCCTGCTTCAGTCTGTGATTCATTACTGGTTATTTAATCTCCCCTGCTTCAGTCTGTGATTCATTACTGGTTATTTAATCTCCCCTGCTCCAGTCTGTGATTCATTACTGGTTATTTAATCTCCCCTGCTCCAGTCTGTGATTCATTACTGGTTATTTAATCTCCCCTGCTTCAGTCTGTGATTCATTACTGGTTATTTAATCTCCCCTGCTCCAGTCTGTGATTCATTACTGGTTATTTAATCTCCCCTGCTTCAGTCTGTGATTCATTACTGGTTATTTAATCTCCCCCTGCTTCAGTCTGTGATTCATTACTGGTTATTTAATCCTCCCTGCTTCAGTCTGTGATTCATTACTGGTTATTTAATCTCCCCTGCTTCAGTCTGTGATTCATTACTGGTTATTTAATCCTCCCTGCTTCAGTCTGTGATTCATTACTGGTTATTTAATCCTCCCCTGCTTCAGTCTGTGATTCATTACTGGTTATTTAATCCTCCCTGCTCCAGTCTGTGATTCATTACTGGTTATTTAATCTCCCCTGCTTCAGTCTGTGATTCATTACTGGTTATTTAATCTCCCCTGCTTCAGTCTGTGATTCATTACTGGTTATTTAATCTCCCCTGCTTCAGTCTGTGATTCATTACTGGTTATTTAATCTCCCTGCTTCAGTCTGTGGTTCATTACTGGTTATTTAATCCTCCCTGCTCCAGTCTGTGATTCATTACTGGTTATTTAATCTCCCCTGCTTCAGTCTGTGATTCATTACTGGTTATTTAATCTCCCCTGCTTCAGTCTGTGATTCATTACTGGTTATTTAATCCTCCCTACTCCAGTCTGTGATTCATTACTGGTTATTTAATCCTCCCTGCTTCAGTCTGTGATTCAGTACTGGTTATTTAATCTCCCCTGCTTCAGTCTGTGATTCATTACTGGTTATTTAATCCTCCCTGCTTCAGTCTGTGATTCATTACTGGTTATTTAATCTCCCCTGCTTCAGTCTGTGATTCATTACTGGTTATTTAATCTCCCCTGCTTCAGTCTGTGATTCATTACTGGTTATTTAATCCTCCCTGCTTCAGTCTGTGATTCATTACTGGTTATTTAATCTCCCCTGCTTCAGTCTGTGATTCATTACTGGTTATTTAATCTCCCCTGCTTCAGTCTGTGATTCATTACTGGTTATTTAATCTCCCTGCTTCAGTCTGTGGTTCATTACTGGTTATTTAATCCTCCCTGCTCCAGTCTGTGATTCATTACTGGTTATTTAATCTCCCCTGCTTCAGTCTGTGATTCATTACTGGTTATTTAATCTCCCCTGCTTCAGTCTGTGATTCATTACTGGTTATTTAATCCTCCCTACTCCAGTCTGTGATTCATTACTGGTTATTTAATCCTCCCTGCTTCAGTCTGTGATTCATTACTGGTTATTTAATCCTCCCTGCTTCAGTCTGTGATTCATTACTGGTTATTTAATCTCCCCTGCTTCAGTCTGTGATTCATTACTGGTTATTTAATCTCCCCTGCTTCAGTCTGTGATTCATTACTGGTTATTTAATCCTCCCTGCTTCAGTCTGTGATTCATTACTGACTGGTTTGGAAGCATACTGGGTTTTACACATACGAAGATGATCATTTTTATACTAAAGCTTAGACTGAATTGGTGGGAGGGCAGGAAGTTATTTATATTCACTTTGTGTGTGTGTGTGTGTGTTTCTATAGATATTTGTGTCTTCATATGTGGGTTTTTTTTTGCATGTGTTTGTGACTGCTGACTGTGTGTGTGTGTGTGTGTGTGTGTGTGTGTGTGTGTGTGTGTGTGTGTGTGTCAGCGCTGACAGCCGCAGGGTGTGTCCAGACTCTGTCCACACAGCCAGCAGCAGTAGTGGTCGTGATGCCACATCTGTCCGTCTGTCCCGGTGTGGTACGACTGACAGAAGATCAGCTGAGGGAGGAAGAGCAGAGTATCAACTTCAACACCTTCGTCTCATTATATTTTCTCCACTTAAAGCTGCTATGAGGAGATTTTCACCGATTATTTATCAGTATTCATTTAACTGTCATGTCTCTGTATGAGTGACATAATCAAATGAGACCATCAGAGAGATGATCAGATATTTTTACAAAAAGATTCCTCATGTTTTTTTCAGGTCGTATTCTCTTAAATCTGGGGAAAAGATTTCCGTCAAACAGATGGGAATTGCATCTCTGCTCTTCACAGATGACGTGGTTTTGTTGGCTTCATCAGAACGTGACCTCCGCTGCACACTGGGGTGGTTTGCAGCTGAGTGTGAAATGGCCAGGATGAGAGTCAGCACCTCCAAGTCTGAGGCCATGGTTCTCTACTGGAAAATGGTGGACTGCTCCCTCCAGGTTGGGGATGAGTTGTTGCCTGAAGTGAAGGAGTTCAAGTATCTCAGGGTCTTGTTCACGAGTGAGGGTAGGATGGAGCAGGAGATTGACAGGCGGATTGGTGCAGCATCAGCAGTAATGTGGACGTTGTACCGGACCGTTGTGGTGAAGAGGGAGCTGAGCCAGAAGGCAAAGCTCTCAATTTACCAGTCAGTCTTCCTTCCAACCCTCAACTATGGTCATGAGCTTTGGGTGGTGAACGAAAGGATGAGATCGTAGATACAAGGGGCTGACATGAGTTTCCTCCGTAGGAGGTCTGGCCTCAGCCTTAGAGATAGGGTGAGGAGCTCGGACATCCGGAGGTAGCTCGGAGTAGAGCCGCTGCTCCTTCATGTCGAAAGGAGCCAGTTGAGATGGTTCGGGCATCTGATCAGGATGCCTCCTGGGCGCCTTCCTTTGGAGGTTTTCCAGGCACGTCCAACTGGGAGGAGACCCCGGGGTAGACCCAGAACTTGCTGGAGGGACTACATGTCCAATCTGGCCTGGGAACGCCTTGGGATCCCCCAGGAGGAGCTGGAGGGTGTTGCTGGGAAGAGGGAGGTCTGGAGTGTCCTACTTAGCTTGCTGCCACCGCGACCCGACCCCGGAGAAGTGGCTGAAGATGAGATGAGATGAGATGAGATGAGATGCATAGACACAATTAGAGATACATTAGCTCATGGCTGTATATCTGACAAACAGCTATTTTTCTAAAACATCTCTCATCTCTCACTCTTCTCTTCTGAACACAACAGATACCAGAGGGTGAATGGAGGTCTATGAGATGAGGAAGTCATTCTTCTGACAACCACTTCTGCCTTTGACCACAGGGGAATGCCAAGTTAAGTAGAAGAGGGCACTCAGTTGAGTTTAGATCTCCACCCGGCGTACCTCCTCTTCTGCGGTGCTTGGACTTGGGCGACAAATCAGCTGAGGAGTTAGAACTCAATTATGGTATAAAACAGGTTTTTCAAAGATTTTGAGTCACCGCAACCACGAGAGATCCTCCATCATACACTCATAACTGTTGTGAGGGCTCATGTCGAGGGACGCCATTGGGAGTAGTCCTGAACTCCCAGTACTACCAGTCACAGAAGGTTGAACCAGTTCACCTGGACACAACATTTATTGAGAGAAACACTTCATCATCATCTAAGTGACCTCTTCAGTCTAAACTGACTGCAGGTGTCCCCACCCTTATAAACAATACAGTGACTGCAGGTGTCCGACCCTTATAAACAATACAGTGGTATAACGACCCAAACCAACTACCAGTTTCAAAAGGAAATATGGGTGTGACCATTAACTAGAGTTACAGTGGCCATGTGTACTATTCACAGAGGGTTGGGGAATAGTTGCAATCACAGCATTGTAAGATGGTGACAGATGTACTCTTAGTCCCCCCCCCCCCGGTTCAGGGATGGTCGTTCCCTCTTCACATAGATGGCCTCTTTGACTCCCCGTTCAAACCAGCGTTCCTCCCTATCAAGGAGGTGCGAATCCTCATCCCTGAAAGAGTGGCCACTGGTCTGTAGAAGGTGTAGACTGTGGAGTCCTGGTCTGTAGATGGTGTAGACTGTGGAGTCCTGGTCTGTAGATGGTGTAGACTGTGGAGTCCTGGTCTGTAGATGGTGTAGACTGTGGAGTCCTGGTCTGTAGATGGTGTAGACTGTGGAGTCCTGGTCTGGCATGTTAGCTCTCCTGTGTTGTGTCGTCCTCTTGGCCAGCATCTGTTTAGTTGCCCCAATGTACAAGTCACGGCAATCCTCCTGCCACTTAACAGCTACACTATATTGCTCTGATTGTGGCAGGGGACCTGATCCTTGAGGTGGACGAGTTTCTGGAGTAGCATGTTTTGGGGTTTGAAAGCAACTGAGATGCTGTGTTTGGAAAATACATGTCTCAACTTTTCTGATACTTCCACCACATACGTGAGTGTGGGAGTATACATACTACAAGTCCACCTCTGGCAGACATGCACAGAACAGCTGATGGCCAACTACCCACCACCTGCCGACTGGTTAACGTAGTCGCCCATGGTGCAGGAGACCCAGGTTCCGTCCCGCTGCCAAGGTTCCCGGCTGCCCCCTGAATTCGCCATATATATACTATATATATATATATATATATATATATATATACACACACACACAAACGTTTGTATATCTGTGGTTGTGTTGTGTTCGTGTGTGTGTGTGTGTGTGTGTGTGTGTGTGTATACTCTCACTTCATCACATCCTCCACAGCGAGGCCAGACTGTCTGACAGTAATGTCGGCCACAGAGCAGCTTCTGATTGGACCAGAAGTAGACCAAGTCCACCAATCCCTGACCGCACTCTGAACACAGGAAGCAGCTGGGGTGCCACATGGCGCTATGGTAACCAGCTCGCTCAGCATATACAACAGGAGTGTCCATAGCAACCTCGCCATGGCAACCAGTACATAGCTAGAGGGGAGGGACAGAGAGAATAAGGGTTAAACGACATTGAATGTATGTTTTCAAACTTCAGCTCTTCATAGATGTAACGACAACACTCTTCATGCTGTACTGTGTGACAGTACAGGACACTATACTGTCATTGGAGCTTGTACACGTAGTGCGTGGGAGGATCACGCTATTCCCCCAAGTTCCCTCTCCCCCCGAACAGGCACCCCGACCGACCAGAGGAGAGGAGGTGCTAGTGCAGCAACCAGGACACATACCCACATCCGGCTTCCCACCCGCAGACACGGCCAATTGTGTCTGTAGAGACACCCGACCAAGCCTGAGGTAACACGGGGATTCGAACCAGCGATTCCCATGTTGCTAGGCAACGGAATAGATGGCTACGTTACCCGGACGCCTGAAGATAAACTCTTTGAATTGCACCAGTCAAGCATGGTGGAGGATCAGTTCATGTTTGGGAGGTATAACATCATCTGGAGTTGGTGAACAACATCTGGAGTTGGTGATTTTTTCTTGATTACCACATCTGGAGTTGGTGATCTGGAGCTGGTGAACAACATCTGGAGTTGGTGATTTTTTTTCTTGCACTATCTCTTAATGTTGATACATACCAACAACTGTTCATACGTAATGCATTTCCCTTTGGAAAACCAACGGGACGGATTCATTCCACAGCATGATAACGACCCCAAGCACGCCTCTACGAAGATCAAGACGTGCTTATCGAACACAACCGCTGGTGTTCTCAGAACAATGGACTGGCCACCCCAGAGCCCAGACCGCAACATCACGGATGTGTCTGGGATCACCAGCTTCTAGGACTGAACTTTGGGAGTGTCTACATGAAGCATGGAAAAATGTCCTTGCAGATTTCTGTGAAAAACTCAAAGCGATTCTCCCAAAAAGAATGGCAGCTGTAATACTGAAAAAGATATATGATGTATACATAAATATATATATTATGGAGGTTTTTGTGTGATTGTTGTATTGAATGTTTCCTATATAATATATACTATTATATAGGAAACATCATATTAATCAATAATATATTTCTTCAAACCACCATCATACCATAAGAATCTCATACCCCAGGGGCGTCCGGGTGGCGTGGCGGTCTATTCCGTTGCCTACCAACACGGGGATCGGCGGTTCGAATCCCCGTGTTACCTCCGGCTTGGTCAGGCATCCCTACAGACACAACTGCCCGTGTCTGTGGGTGGGAAGCCGGATGTGGGTGTGTGTCCTAGTCGCTGCACTAGCGCCTCCTCTGGTCAGTCAGAGCACCTGTTCGGGGGGAGGGGGAACTGGGGGGAATAGCGTGATCCTCCCATGTGCTACATCCCCCGGGTGAAACTCCTCACTGTCAGGTAAAAAGAAGCGGCTGGTGACTCCACGTGTCGGAGGACATGTGGTAGTCTGCAGCCCTCCCCGGCTCGGCCGAGGGGGTGGAGCAGAGACCGGGACGGCTCGGAAGAGTGGGGTGATAAAAAAAGAATCTCATACCCTGACATTCCTAGTTCTTACATATTTAGGCTGTGTCCGAAATTGAATAACAGCACATTATTTAGTACGCCAAGACAGTGTGTGAATGCTTGGTAACAATTCACATCAGCTAGGTTACACAACACATTCTTTACACGGTTCCAGACAGTCTGTAGATATGCCATGACTGCTCCACTCATATGAGTCATAATGGTTTTGTGACTTCACCTTGCTGGCTGGTAATTCTTGCTTTGGGCCGACTCCTCACCTGGACTGAGCAGTCTTCTATCCAGATGTGGTTTGGTATAATCATCAGCATACAGCGACAGAAGACATTAGTGATGTCACCTGTCTCTGTATGAGTCTCATCACACCACTTACGGCATATCTACAGACTGTCTAATGTTAGAAGGGGGGGGGGTATATTTGCCTTATCCCCTTCTTCCTTTTCTTACATACTTGGACTGGTTTTCATTGAGAAATGATTGGAGGTGTGGTTAAGCCGTGTTTATAAGATGATGTCACTGTGAGGTGCAGCTGCGCCCCCCCCCCCCCCCGCCGGTAGCTAATGGCGGGAGTTTGCATACATACGTCACAGGATGCACCATTTTGAACACACTGTCCAGGACACTACAAGTCCACACCTTTCCAGCTCAGCACCATCAAACCTAAACTGAACTGACCTACCAAGACGGAGTCCGCCGCTTACGGGACCTGAGATCCATATGGCCGAGGCCTTGTTGGAGGGACCTGCTAACTGCTAGCCTGCTACCTCAGTAAGCTAGCCCACCTCCCGGCTGTTTCTCTAGTCTTGGAAACCAGTCCTCCTTTCTGTTTCTTACACTCCACGTTAGGACTAGTACTGCATGCTCAACCCTGAACCCCGAGACCCAACTAGGCTGTAACACTATGGCTGTGTAATGAATGTGTCTGTGGTGTGTTGTGTAATGTAGTTGCTGCAAATCAGTGCTGAATATTTTTAGTACGTCTGAAACTGTGTTGTGCATCAAATAGTACATGAAAAATACCAGGATGTCACATAACATCTAGAGAAGTTCAGAGTACACAAACACCGGATACTATGCTGGCATGAATATTGATTGCAGAGTGCACTGCGATACTTCACGACAACGACCAACAATGGTGGAGAGCCATACAAAGGAACCGTGGAACAAATTAAATGTGTTATTTTCACTACGTTAAACGAAAAGTAGTTAAAATCATTGTGTATTTTTACATTTAAAAAAAAGAAGTTGGCTCCCACACCAGTAGAATCGGCTTTGTGCATAACTGTAGTCCACTGACTTCCGGTTTCTACTGCAGCGGTCACACCCGTTCCTGTATGTTCGCGTGTGCTGTTGACAACGCCATATTGTTCACGATGCCTGTAAGATTTACCATGGATACATGTCAACCACATGCACACAACTGTCCACACACTTCCACCTGCACCTACCAGCAACCTTTCACCTGCACCTACCAGCACACTTCCACCTGCACCTACCAGCAAACTTTCACCTGCACCTACCAGCACACTTCCACCTGCACCTACCAGCAAACTTTCACCTGCACCTACCAGCAACCTTTCACCTGCACCTACCATCACACTTCCACCTGCACCTACCAGCACACTTCCACCTGCACCTACCATCACACTTCCACCTGCACCTACCAGCACACTTCCACCTGCACCTACCAGCAAACTTTCACCTGCACCTACCAGCAACCTTTTACCTGCACCTACCAGCACACTTCCACCTGCACCTACCAGCACACTTCCACCTGCACCTACCAGCACACTTTCACCAGCACCTACCAGCAAACTTTCACCTGCACCTACCAGCACACTTCCACCTGCACCTACCAGCAAACTTTCACCTGCACCTACCAGCAAACTTTCACCTGCACCTACCAGCACACTTCCACCTGCACCTACCAGCAAACTTTCACCTGCACCTACCAGCACACTTCCACCTGCACCTACCAGCAAACTTTCACCTGCACCTACCAGCAAACTTTCACCTGCACCTACCAGCACACTTTCACCTGCACCTACCAGCAACCTTTCACCTGCACCTACCAGCACACTTCCACCTGCACCTACCAGCACACTTCCACCTGCACCTACCAGCAAACTTTCACCTGCACCTACCAGCAAACTTTCACCTGCACCTACCAGCAAACTTTCACCTGCACCTACCAGCACACTTCCACCTGCACCTACCAGCACACTTTCACCTGCACCTACCAGCACACTTCCACCTGCACCTACCAGCAAACGGGTGAAGTTTCAAGTTGTACATATCAAGTTATGTCCACAATTCCGTCCGTCTGTCCGTCCTCTCATCCTCATTATTGTGGACATAACTTGATATGCACAACTTGAAACTTTTCACTCGTTTGCTGGTAGGTGCATGAGAGTGGTAATGAAGTCGAAACTAACACCCCAACGACCATTGCTGCTAAACAAATGCAAATCAATAGCTCTGATAACGACGGGCGCGGCCAAACATCGGTACACAAAAGAGCCACTCATATCTATGGCTCTGTTAGCAACGGGCGTTGGTAAACATCGGGACACAAAGAGCCACGGACATCTATAGCTCTGACAATGACTCCTAGAGGATAAATGCTGAGTCTCATCACCAGCCAGTCAGACTAGCTTGGTCTAGTCAGAAAGGCAAGAACTGAGGAAGCCTCTTGGATGAGAGGCGAAACGTCTTCCCGGATATATACCAAGTCCAGTTGCACTTGATTCAACTCCTTTGGATAACCATGACCTGGATGAATGAGAACATTCACAGACACTTTGTCGACAGTTGTGTGCATGTGGTTGACATGTATCCATGGTAAATCTTGCAGGCATCGCAAACAATATGCCATTGTGAGTAGCACACGCCAACAAACAGGAAACTGGTGTGAGCGCGGCAGTAGAAATCGGAAGTCAGTGGACTACAGTTATGCACAGAGCTGATTAGCGCGGCTCTATGATGAAGTAATATGCCCGAACAATCGTAGTTTTTGCTCACATACTAATAGTATGCTGGATGACAGTTCACATATGTAACCTTAGTCTTTGTGCTGTCCTGTGTCCCGTTGGTGGAACCAGCAGAAGCAGCAGTGCTGCCATTGGCCGGGCTGAGATCCTGATGCTTCATACCACCTTTGCTATTACTGCTGCCATGGTCCTTGGCTTCCTTTGCTCTTCTCTGATTGGCTGCTTCCCTTAGAGCCCCTCCCTCTCCGGGTAAGGCCACCTCCCCCAAACCGAGCACCTCCTGCTTGTAACTCCTAACAAACAGGAGCATGGAGGAGATCTGAAAGAGAAATACTCATATGATTTCCAACAGAACATTTCCAGTCAGCTCTTTCTCTCCGTGTCTCTCTTTCTGTCTCTCTCCATCTCTCTGTCTCTCTCCCTGTCTTTCTGTCTCTCTCTGTCTCTCTCTTTTTGTCTCTGTCTCTCTCCCTGTCTTTCTGTCTCTCTCTCTTTTTGTCTCTCTCCGTCTTTCTGTCTCTCTCTGTCTCTCTTTCTGTCTCTCTCCATCTCTCTGTCTCTCTCCCTGTCTTTCTGTCTCTCCCGGTCTCTCTCTCTTTTTGTCTCTCTCTCCCTGTCTCTCTTTGTCTCCCAGTCTCTCTTTCTGTATCTCTGTCTCTCCCCCTGTCTCTTTCTGTCTCTCTCTGTCTCTGTATTAGGGGTGTTCATATAGTTTGCAGTTTGTATATGTATGCATTTGTTGGAACAGCAACAATGTTTGCATTTGGGTAACATGCAGTTTAAAGACAGTGCTGTTTGCTGTATCTGCTGCACTTACACTACCATAATGTACAGTGAAGACGTGCAGAAGACAGTTTAAAGACAGTGCTGTTTGCTGTATCTGCTGCACTTACACTACCATAATGTACAGTGAAGACGTGCAGAAGACAGTTTAATGACAGTGCTGTTTGCTGTATCTGCTGCACTTACACTACCATAATGTACAGTGAAGACGTGCAGAAGACAGTTTAAAGACAGTGCTGTTCGCTGTATCTGCTGCACTTACACTACCATAATGTACAGTGAAGACGTGCAGAAGACAGTTTAAAGACAGTGCTGTTTGCTGTATCTGCTGCACTTACACTACCATAATGTACAGTGAAGACGTGCAGAAGACAGTTTAAAGACAGTGCTGTTTGCTGTATCTGCTGCACTTACACTACCATAATGTACAGTGAAGACGTGCAGAAGACAGTTTAAAGACAGTGCTGTTCGCTGTATCTGCTGCACTTACACTACCATAATGTACAGTGAAGACGTGCAGAAGACAGTTTAAAGACAGTGCTGTTTGCTGTATCTGCTGCACTTACACTACCATAATGTACAGTGAAGACGTGCAGAAGACAGTTTAAAGACAGTGCTGTTTGCTGTATCTGCTGCACTTACACTACCATAATGTACAGTGAAGACGTGCAGATGACAGTTTAAAGACAGTGCTGTTTGCTGTATCTGCTGCACTTACACTACCATAATGTACAGTGAAGACGTGCAGAAGACAGTTTAAAGACAGTGCTGTTCGCTGTATCTGCTGCACTTACACTACCATAATGTACAGTGAAGACGTGCAGAAGACAGTTTAAAGACAGTGCTGTTCGCTGTATCTGCTGCACTTACACTACCATAATGTACAGTGAAGACGTGCAGAAGACAGTTTAAAGACAGTGCTGTTTGCTGTATCTGCTGAACTTACACTACCATAATGTACAGTGAAGACGTGCAGAAGACAGTTTAAAGACAGTGCTGTTTGCTGTATCTGCTGCACTTACACTACCATAATGTACAGTGAAGACGTGCAGAAGACAGTTTAAAGACAGTGCTGTTTGCTGTATCTGCTGTACTTACACTACCATAATGTACAGTGAAGACGTGCAGAAGACAGTTTAATGACAGTGCTGTTCGCTGTATCTGCTGCACTTACACTACCATAATGTACAGTGACGACGTGCAGAAGACAGTTTAAAGACAGTGCTGTTTGCTGTATCTGCTGCACTTACACTACCATAATGTACAGTGAAGACGTGCAGAAGACAGTTTAAAGACAGTGCTGTTTGCTGTATCTGCTGCACTTACACTACCATAATGTACAGTGAAGACGTGCAGAAGACAGTTTAAAGACAGTGCTGTTCGCTGTATCTGCTGCACTTACACTACCATAATGTACAGTGAAGACGTGCAGAAGACAGTTTAAAGACAGTGCTGTTTGCTGTATCTGCTGCACTTACACTACCATAATGTACAGTGAAGACGTGCAGAAGACAGTTTAAAGACAGTGCTGTTCGCTGTATCTGCTGCACTTACACTACCATAATGTACAGTGAAGACGTGCAGAAGACAGTTTAATGACAGTGCTGTTCGCTGTATCTGCTGCACTTACACTACCATAATGTACAGTGACGACGTGCAGAAGACAGTTTAAAGACAGTGCTGTTTGCTGTATCTGCTGCACTTACACTACCATAATGTACAGTGAAGACGTGCAGAAGACAGTTTAAAGACAGTGCTGTTTGCTGTATCTGCTGCACTTACACTACCATAATGTACAGTGAAGACGTGCAGAAGACAGTTTAAAGACAGTGCTGTTCGCTGTATCTGCTGCACTTACACTACCATAATGTACAGTGAAGACGTGCAGAAGACAGTTTAAAGACAGTGCTGTTTGCTGTATCTGCTGCACTTACACTACCATAATGTACAGTGAAGACGTGCAGAAGACAGTTTAAAGACAGTGCTGTTTGCTGTATCTGCTGCACTTACACTACCATAATGTACAGTGAAGACGTGCAGATGACAGTTTAAAGACAGTGCTGTTTGCTGTATCTGCTGCACTTACACTACCATAATGTACAGTGAAGACGTGCAGAAGACAGTTTAAAGACAGTGCTGTTCGCTGTATCTGCTGCACTTACACTACCATAATGTACAGTGAAGACGTGCAGAAGACAGTTTAAAGACAGTGCTGTTCGCTGTATCTGCTGCACTTAGACTACCATAATGTACAGTGAAGACGTGCAGAAGACAGTTTAAAGACAGTGCTGTTTGCTGTATCTGCTGAACTTACACTACCATAATGTACAGTGAAGACGTGCAGAAGACAGTTTAAAGACAGTGCTGTTCGCTGTATCTGCTGCACTTACACTACCATAATGTACAGTGACGACGTGCAGAAGACAGTTTAAAGACAGTGCTGTTTGCTGTATCTGCTGCACTTACACTACCATAATGTACAGTGAAGACGTGCAGAAGACAGTTTAAAGACAGTGCTGTTTGCTGTATCTGCTGCACTTACACTACCATAATGTACAGTGAAGACGTGCAGATGACAGTTTAAAGACAGTGCTGTTTACTGTATCTGCTGCACTTACACTACCATAATGTACAGTGAAGACGTGCAGAAGACAGTTTAAAGACAGTGCTGTTCGCTGTATCTGCTGCACTTACACTACCATAATGTACAGTGAAGACGTGCAGAAGACAGTTTAATGACAGTGCTGTTCGCTGTATCTGCTGCACTTACACTACCATAATGTACAGTGAAGACGTGCAGAAGACAGTTTAAAGACAGTGCTGTTCGCTGTATCTGCTGCACTTACACTACCATAATGTACAGTGAAGACATGCAGAAGGCAGTTTAAAGACAGTGCTGTTCGCTGTATCTGCTACACTTACACTACCATAATGTACAGTGAAGACGTGCAGAAGACAGTTTAAAGACAGTGCCCTTTGCTGTATCTGCTGCACTTACACTACCATAATGTACAGTGAAGACGTGCAGAAGACAGTTTAAAGACAGTGCTGTTTGCTGTATCTGCTGCACTTACACTACCATAATGTACAGTGAAGACATGCAGAAGATGGAGCCATCTTTGAACTCAAAATCAACAGCACAATCCGTTGGATTATGTGATTTAAACATTTGTTTCATTCCAGATAAACACTTCACCCCACTGGCGGGACTTCAGAAACCTATGAGAACATGACTATACCTTCAAAGATGCAACAGCTGATTGAAAATGGGTAAAAAAAACCTTTTTGATTTAATCCTCATGTCCCACGTGTATGTAGTTAATCCCTCGTGATGACCAGTAGGTGGCAATAATGGTGTACAAACCCAGAATTGATTGTTAAGGTTACAGAGATCAGTAAATGAATTGATGCATGCTCAATAATCCAGGTAAGGAAGTCACGGAAAGTTGAATCAGTTCATCTGGACCAGGGGTGGGCAATCTTATCCATAAAGGACCACTGTGGGTGAAGGTTTTTGTTCCAACTAACAACATGGTGGCACAGTGGTTAGCGCTGTTGCCTCACAGCGAGAAGGTCCTGGGTTTGAACCCCGGGGTTGTCCAACCTTGGGGGTCATCCCAGGTTGTTCTCTGTGTGGAGTTTGCATGTTCTCCCTGCCCTGTGTCTGCGGTGGGTTTTCTCCGGGTGCTCCGGTTTCCCCCAACGTCAAAAAGACATGCATGTTAGGGTTAACACTCCTGTCTGTGTCCCTGACCGAGGCATGACAAGACAAACTGGAGCTGGTCCCCGGGTGCTGCACGGCAGCTGCCCACTGCTCCTAGCTACACAGCTAGGATGGGTTACATGCAGAGCGTAATTTCCCTACGGGGATCATTAAAGTATATCAAAATTAAAAAAAAAAAATCAAAAACAAGGTGCAATGCATGGACAAAAGCTTATGCAAATGAAACTGAAACAAAAATCATTTTATGATGGATCCTCAAAACATTTTGAACCACTGTCAAGAAATGATGTGGTCAGGATTGAAAGTCCAGATACTTGGAACCGAAAAGCAACAGTGCTCCAGGAACTTGCTCCAAGATCAGACACGGTGAGGACAGAGGATGGACATATCCTCAGATGGAAACGTCGCAGTCTTCTAAAAACCAAAGAGACTGTACAAGAACACAGTGAAGCCAGTGACGTGTCTGAGTCAACCTACCCACCAGCCGAGACTTGTAACATGAACCTTCACACAGACTTGTGTACCAATGCCAAAACACCAGACATGCAAGTGTTGAGGAGATCTAAAAGAAATGTTAAGAAACCTGACAGGATTAACTTGTGCAATACAATAAAACCTACAGAACAAAAAAATATGCGGCAGTTTAATCTCGTTTTTTTTCTCTTGAGCTGTTTGGGGTCACATATGAAGCTAACCTGACACTTATGAGATATGCAAGAATCAGAATCAGAATACTTTATTCATCCCCGAGGGGACACTGGGTCCCATTACAGACAGTCACGCTCTAGTAAAGAAAAACTAACAAGCTACAAGATAACAAGAAAATAGAAATAGAAGAATAAATAAAAAATGGAAATAAGAATAAAATATGTAAACATATGTGCACCATGCTCCAGCATATAACAGCCTATCTATACTGTATTACTGCAGCATGAAACAAGCAGCACGAACACCCGACAGGGTAAAACAAGTGGAGGGGCCAGTCTGATGACTATTGACTCAGTGTCTGACACTCTGAGGGAGGAGTTGTAAAGTTTGATGGCCACAGGCAGGAATGACACCTGTGGTGCTCTGTAGTGCATTTCAGCAGAATGAGTCTAAAATGAGTCACTAATGAGTCTAGAATGAGTCACTAAAAGTACTCCTGTGCCCAACCAGCACGTCATGGAGAGGGTGGGAGACATTGTCCTTGATGGCACATAACTTCAACAGCAACCTCTTCTCAGAAACCACCGCCAGAGAGTCCAGCTCCACCCCCACAACGTCACCGGCCTTGTGGATCAGTTTATTGAGCCTGTTTGTATCTGCTGCCTTCAACCTGCTGCCCCAACACACAACAGCAAACAGGAGAGCACTGGCCACCACAGACTCACACCACATCCTGAGCATCGTCTGGCAGATGTAGAAGGACCTCAGCCTCCTCAAAAAGTAGAGATGGCTCTGTCCCTTCTTGTAGAGGGCATCAGTGTTCTTAGCCCAGTCCAGTTTATTGTCTATATACACCCCAGGTACTTGTAGTATTGCACAGTGTCCACACTGACCTCCTGGATGGAGACAGGGGTCACTGGTGTCATGTCCCTCCTCAGGTCAGCAACCAGCTCCTTTGTCTTAGTCATGTTGAGCTGCAGATTGTTCCGCTCACACCATGTGACAAAGTTTCCCACCACAGCCCTGTACTCAGCCTCCTCGCCCTTACTGATGCATCCGACTCTAGCACAGTCATCAGAGAACTTCTGAAGATGGCAGGACTCTGTATGGTAGTTGAAGTCCATGGTGTAGAGCAGCGTTTCTCAAACCTCTCCTGGCGGACCACTTGTCCTGCATCTTTTAGATCTCTCCCTGCACCAACACAGCTGATTCAAATGATCAACTCGTTATGAGCTCCCGAAGCTGCCTAATAACAAAACTGATCATTTATATCAACTGTGTTGGAGCAGGGAGAGATCTAAAAGATGCAGGACAAGTGGTCTGCCAGGAGAGGTTGGAGAAACGCTGGTGTAGAGGGTGAAAAGGAAGGGAGACAGGACTGTCCCCTGTGGAGCCCCAGTGTTGCTGACCACTCTGTCTGACACACAGTGTAGCAAGCGCACATACTGTGGTCTACCAGTAAGGTAGTCAACAATCCAGGACACAAGGGGGGGCATCTACCTGCATTGCTGTCAGCTTCTCACCCAGTAGAGCTGGCCAGATGGTGCTGAAGGCACTAGAAAACTCAAAGAACATGACCTTCACAGCAACTTGCTGGCTTATCCAGGTGGGCATAGGCACGGTTAAGCAGGGAAATTATGGCATCCTCAACTCCCAGTCGGGGTTGAGGATGCCATCGCAAAATCCACCACCATGTGTCCTTCCACGTTCCTCTCCTTGACACCATACCTACCCATCACCTCCTCATCACCTCTGTTCCCTTCACCAACATGACCATTGAAGCCTGCTCCAATCACCACTCTCTCTTCCTTGGGTACCCTCTCCACCACTTCATCCAACTCACTCCAGAATTCTTCTTTCTCTTCCATCTCAAACCCAACTTACGGGGCATATGCGCTGATAACATTCAGCCAACATTCAGCCTTCGATTTACAGCTTCATACTCATCACTCTGCATTTTAGCGTTTTAGGCACAGGAACGAGGCAGGACATCTTCCACAGCACGGGGACCCTTTGAAGTCTAAGGCTCATGTTGAAGACATGGTGAAGCACTCCACATAACTGGGAGGCACAGGCTTTGAGCACCCTTGAGCTAACACCATCCGGGCCTGCCGCCTTGCTTGCGTGAAGTCTCATCAACTGCCTTCTGACATGGTCAACCGTGAAGCACACTGTAGGTGTTACAGGTAGGGGGGGGGGGTGGATTCAGGTTGGAGAGAGCCATTAGTCCGGGAACCCTGGGAGGGGGGGGGCAGTAGGGCCCCCATCACTGGAGGAGGTGGGGCTGTAAGGAGGAGGAGGGGGGGAGAGAGGGAGGCAGTGAAGTTAATGGTTGATGAAGGCAGGCAACAGATGAGACCGGGGGGGGGGGGGGGTCATTGTATTAAATCTATTAAAGAACACATTAAGTTCGCTGGCCCTGTCCAAGCTGCCCTCCACTGCTCTGCTGCCAGTCGGCCTGAAACCAGTGATGGTCTTCATATCACTCCAGACCTCTCTCCTGTTGTTCTGTTGGAGTTTCTGCTCCAACTTCCTCCTGTAGTCATCTTTAGCCTCCCTGATTCTCACTTTAAGGTCTCGTTGTATTTTTCTCACCTCCTCCTTATTGCCAGCTCTAAAGGTCCTCCTTTTCATTCAGGATGGTTTTGATGTCCTTCGTTACCCATGGCTTGTTAATTGAATAACAATGGACAGTCTTTTCAGGGTCAATGCAGTCCACACAGTAGTTTATATAGTCTGTGTCACACCCTGTGACCCCATCCAGGTCATCCCCATGCGGCACAGAGAGCCTGCCAGTCTGTTACCTCAAAACAGCCCTGGAGTTTCACACAGACCTCCTCCGACCATTTCCTCACTGTTTTTGTGGTCACAGGCTGCCGTTTCACAAGAGGCACATGGCAGGGGTTCAGATATACTAGGTTGTGATCTGACTTACCCAGGGGAGGGAGGGGAGAAGAGCTGTAAGCCTCGTTCATGTTAGCATACATCAAGTCCAGTGTCCTCTCCTCTCCCAATTCACATACTGGGCGAAGTTGGGCAAGGTTTTCACCATGGAGACGTGGTTGAAGTCACCCGAGATTATGATGAGGCCACTCGGGTGTCGTGTCTGAAGATGAGCTATGACAGTGTGAATGACATCACACGCCACCATCAGGTTGGCGGCGGCGGGTGTGTGTGTGTGTGTAAACAGTTACCACAATAGCATGTGAGATTTCCCTGGGCAAATAATATGGCCCGAGTCCCACGGCTAACAGTTCAATGTCTGGGCAACAAATACTTTCCTTGATGGTAATGTGACCAGGATTACACCATCTGTTGTTAACGAGAATAACAACTCCTCCACCCTTGCTCTTACCACTTCCCGAGCAATCCATGTCGGCGCGAACAGTCTGAAAGCCGTTGATGGAAATATTGTGGTCGGGGATGTCCTGGTGCAGCCATGTTTCATTGAAACACATGAAGTTACACTCACCAAACTCTCTCTGATTCCTGACTAGTGCCGTTAGCTCGTCCATCTTATTAGCCAGCGATCTCCTGTTGCCCACGACGAGAGAGGGGGCATACGGCTTATATCGCCTTCTCTCTCTCTCTGTGCATCAGCCTTCCGCTTTCTTGATTTATATCCTTTACCCTGTCATCCCCGAAAAGATCTCCTAACTGTCCTCCTAAGTTCCTCGGGGATTTGGTGAGTTTGGTCCAGTTTGGTCCATAAAGCTAGCCTGTCGAAGCGCCAACCCCGATAGCAAAATTGCTGTGGCCCGGGCCCGTTCCACACCGACACTTCATACGGCCCACATACCGTGTGGAATGATGGCACTTGGGCGATCTGCTCCTGTTTGCCAGATCTGGGTCAGAACCAAGCCATAGCAATGCCGCATGTACCACATATTTGCCAAAGGTGGCCCATATGTGTTTTGGGATATTTGGGCCATATTCACCATTTACCACACGGGCCACTTCAGGGTCACATCCAGATTACATGTTGTCAAGAGCACCGCATCTTTGCCAAAAAAGGCCCACATTTGATTTGGCATATTTGGGCCATATTTGCTACTATACATGTGGGTCACTTCAGGCTCACATCCATTTTGTCAGGGCCAGAAGAAGGACATCAGTGCTGCATCATTGCCTGAAGTGGCCCACATCCGGTGGCTATCTGGGTAAGAGCAAGATAGAAGAGTTATTTAAAAATAGCGAGTGCCCACAACAAACAGCCATCCTGATCGATGCCTGCACGAAAAAAAAAAAACCCCAAAAAACGTGGAAGACTGCAATATCCGGTTACATCAGAAGTCATGATGCTCCAGCAGCTGAACTAGTTGGTATACTGAATCGTCACTGGATGTGATAAGTTCTGTATAAACGCAATAACACTGAATGAACTCATAAAAACTGCATAGTTTAGCTTTAGAGACATTTTGCAAACAGTCAGTTTCTTGTGCGTGTGCGTGTGTGTAAAGATAATACAAGATGAGATGTATTTTATTATGAGCAGGATAAGCAGTTACGATAATGGATGGAGATGCATTTTATTAAGCCCCATGGGGAAATTCATCCTCTACATGTAACCCATCCTATTGTACAGGAGCAGTGGGCAGCTGCAGCGCCCGGGGACCAACTCCAGCAGTTCTTCTTTCCATTGGCTTGCGCAGGGGCACAGGCAGGAGTATTAACCCTAACATGCATGTCTTTTTGATGGTGGGAGGAAACCCACACAGACACGGGGAGAACATGCAAACTCCAAACAGAAAGGACCTGGGATGGCCTGGGGTTCGAACCCAGGACCTTCTTGCAGTGAGGAACAGTGTGTGTGTGTGTGTGTATGCGTGCACACCTCCTCCTCTGTGCTCAGGCTGCAGCATTGCATGGGGTCCTGATCATAGATGGGAAGCTGTTTCTGGATCTGTCGGCGTCGATACAGCGACCCTTCTGTCCCCGACACAGGACGCCGGTCCACAGGAAGCAGATCCATGTACTGCATGGCCTAGAGTGAGAGAGAGAGGAGAGAGCAAGGGAGAAATCCTCAAAAGAATTTTTCATTGTTTTTCACAATTTTTAAATAATTCATTTTCTTTGAGTCAGTTTTTTACTGATATAAGATCATCGAAGAATCAAACTATGATTGACTGACGTGCTTTCTACAGATTAAATCTGTTTACAATCTGAATCTAAATTATCTGTACATATTGACACTTAAGCTAGTAGAGGTTAGTTATCATTACTATGATTAGTTAGATGTCATGCACGTTTGTACGTAGTATGTGATGGTGCCTGTGTAAGCCTGTCTTACTGCATCAAGCTATAATTGTGTATATGTATAGGCTATATATAAGTATCATCTCTGGTCCCTCACTCGACAGAATAAAGCCACGCACGCTAGTGATGGGAGACCCCATTAGCCGCAATATCAGGTTAGCTTTGCCAGCCTTCGTTCGCTGTTTACCCGAGGCCAGAGTCTCCGACATAGAGGATAATCTTAGGGTGCTGGCATCATGGAGGGGGAATCAGGGAATCCAGGCACACAGCACCACTACTTTCAGCAACATAGAATAGAATAGAATACACTTTATTTGTCCTTTGTACATACATACAGTGACATTCACTACTCTCTGCTTTCAACCCATCCTAGCTGTGTAGCTACGAGCAGTAGGCAGCCCCCTTGCAGCACCCGGAGACCAACTCCAGTTCTTCTTTCCGTTGCCTTGCTCAGGGGCACAGACAGGAGTATTAACCCTAACATGCATGTCTTATTGATGGTGGGAGGAAACCGGAGCACCCGGAGGAAACCCACGCGGACACGGGGAGAACATGCAAACTCCACACAGAAAGGACCTGGGACAGCCTGAGGTTCAAACCCAGGACCTTCTTGCAGTGAGTAACAGTGCTAAACACTGGGACGCCGTGCCGCCCAATAGATATTTAACATTGTTATTCATGTCGGCACCAATGATGCTAGGATGAAGCAATTAGAGATCACAAAAGCCAGCCTAGTCATAACGCTTCAGTTGGTCAGAAAGATGTGTCAGCATCAATTAATTGTCTCTGGTCCCTTACCTGTGAGGGCTAATCTATATGAACCTTTTCAATTGGCTTTCAGGGCCTGTCATTCAATTGAAACTGCTCTGACCGGAGTAGTGAACGGTATTTTACTAGCTATGGACTCTGATTCCACTTCAGTGCTTCTACTACTGGACCTCAGTGCAGCCTTTGACACCATTGATCACTGTATACTATTAGGTAGATTAAATTGTAATTTTGGCGTCTCTGGCTTAGCTCTCTCTTGGCTTAAGTCCTACTTATCTGGAAGAACACATTGTGTCTGCTATAGTAATATTACATCAAACTTCTCCAACATTAAATATGATGTACCTCTGGGCTCAGTTTTTGGCCCTCTACTTTTCTCTCTATATTTCACCTCTTGGCCAAATTATACAGTTATGGAATAAATTTTCATTGCTATGCTGATGATACTCAGCTGTATGTGCCTATCAGGGCTGACGATCATACTCAAATGACTAACTTAGAGGCCTGCTTGGCTACTGTGAAAAACTGGATGTCACTTAACTTTCTGCTTTTAAATTTGTGATCTGTGATTTCACAGTGTGTGGCAGCCAAAAATCTTGGCATTACGTTCGATCCCAGCCTTTGCTTTGATAAGCACATTAAAGAAATCACCAAGACTGCCTTTTTTTACTTACGTGACATAGCTAAAATTTGGTCTTTTCTCTCCATGGTTGAGGCAGAGACTTTAATACATGCATTTGTTTCATCCAAACTTGATTACTGTAATGTTCTGTTTCAGGTCTGCCACATGCTAGTACTAAAAGTCTAAGGTCTTCAGATGGTTCAGAATGCTGCAACTAGAACCCTAATCAAAACTAGAAAATTTGACCATATTACACCAATTCTTGCCTCCCTTCATTGGCTTCCTATCCATGTTAGATCAGACTTCAAGGTGCTTCTGCTGACTTATAAATTCCTAAATGGGCTTGCCCGATCTTACCTGTCTGATCTCCTTAAACCTTACATGCCATCTCAAGCTCTCTGCTCTCAAAATACAGGGCTCCTGTGTGTACCCAAAGTTAACAGATCTGACTATGGCTGGACTCGATGAAGCAGCAATAATAGGCAATGCTGCCTTCTGGAGGGGGTTGGAGTCAGCTTGTGTTCGTCACATGAATGCGTCTCTGTGTGTGTTGGAAAAAGCAGTGGTTCGGCCTGGATTCGCCTTGTCACGAAAGTGGGGAGGCATCTCCTTTGAGACTGCCGGCCGGAGAGATGCAGTTGGTGAATGCATGCAGTACGAGGGTGGGTGTTTGAACTAAAATAGGGATCGATTGGCCACTAAATTGGGAGAAAAAAGGGAAAAATCAGAAATAAATTTATAATAAAAAAAAAGAAGTTAAAAACAAATCAGTTGGTGGCAGGGCCTTTTCCTATCGGGCCCTGTTCTTGTGGAATAACCTGCCTGCTGCCATCAGACCATCAGAGTCTGTTGAGTCTTTAAATCCAAACTTAAAACTCATCTTTTTGTCTTAACCTACAATTAGTTGCCTTTAAATTGAGCGCTTCACAGCCTGTACTGCATGGTGGGTCGGCGTCTGTCTCAATTAATTTACCAACCACTGTTCTGCCGACAAGATTATAGAGTATAGATTATAGATTATAGAGTATAGATTATTGACTATTGCAAACTGTTCTCTTCTCTCATGTCTTTTCTCTCTCTCTGAATGATGTCTTCTCCTTTCTCTTCTTCTATGTGTGTGAATGGTGTGATGTGAGTCTCCCCTGTGTGCACTTGTAGTCTGTCCTCCTCCAGGTCTCCATGGTGATGGTGGTCACCAGCTGGACATTGCATGGCATCCTCCCCATCAAATGTTTAATATTTCTTATTAATCCATATAATTTTGTTATCCTGTGTCAATGTTATATCCTTCTCTCATGCCAATGTGGGACTAATGTGTTTTCTTGTCTCTTCTCCCGTGCATGTCAATGGTGTGATGCGAGTCTCCCTTGTGTACATGTGTAGTTTGTCCTCCTGCCAGGTCTACATGGTGATGGTGGTTGCATGTCTCGGGTCCTGGGCTGTTCCGGTGGCGTTTGGACACTGCTTGGCTTCCTCCTCATCATCTTCTTCATATATTTTATATTTCCATTATAATTGGGTTATCCTCTTTCATGTTGTATTGTAAATTGTGTAAACACAACATCATGTCACGTTGTGCGTCTTGGGAGAGAGATCCTCCTCTGTTGCTCTCCCCGAGCTTTCTTCCTGTTTTTTCTCCCTGTTAAAGGGTTTTAGGGAGGTGTTCCTTATCCCATGTGAGGGTCTAAGGACAGGATGTGGTGTTGCTGTAAAGCCCTCTGAGGCACATTTATAATTTGTGATATTGGGCTATACAAATAAAATCACTTGACTTGACTTGACTTGACTTGTATGTGTGATGGTGAAGTTGTATCTAGTTACAGTTAGTTATGTTAATAGATTAGTTAAGGTTGGTTTGTCGCAATGAGTTAAACTGAGTTTAGGATTAGTTGGCATCAGTTAAAGGAAGTAAAGTAAACTGAAGTGAGCAGAAGTAAACTGTCATCCGTTAAATGAAGTAAAGGTTAGCTGGGGTTTGTTATGGTTAACTACAAACTAAAATCAGTGAGAGTTAATTGGATTAGTTAAAGTTAGTAGGGATTAGTTAAACTGAGTTCAGGATTAGTTATCTGAGATCAGTTAAATAAAGTTAAGGTTAGTGGGGTTTAGTATGGTTAACTACAAGAGCAAAAGAGTGATTATGCAATTAGTTTACGCTTTTGCTTACCAGGTTCTGGGTCAGTCCGGGTGGAGCCCAGTCATACGTGGTGGTGCTGAAGGTCGGGTCTTTACCAGAAAGCACCGAATTGGTCACAATCATCCGGTTCCTTTTGTACAGACGGAGGCCGCCACCGCCCTTCACCTTGGCAGTCATATGGCAACAGGGCGAATCGGTCAGCAGGCGTCCCATTTGCCAGTCATCTTGCATGTCACTGCCAACGGTGTGGTCTATGGCACTGCATCCACAGGCAACACACAACTTCCTGTATTGAGGGGTGAAGAGAGAAGAGAAAATAATAGAGGAAGAAAACACTCGTATCTGAGATGACCAGTGAAAACAGTGGCATAATCTTCAGTTCACCATTTACAAAATAATGATTGACACAGCAATCCACCAATCAGTGCTTAGCAACCGCACAACTTCCTGTGACATGCACTCCAGTGCCCCATAGAGAGCAACAAAGAGCTACCCTGATGTATGTTTTTTTTCCCCAATTGCATCTGGCCAATTACCCCACTCTTCTGAGCCGTCCCGGTCTCTGCTCCACCCCCTCTGCCAATCCAGGGAGAGCGGCAGACTACCACATGCCTCCTCCGATACATGTGGATTCGCCAGCTGCTTCCTTTCACCTGACAGTGAGGAGTTTCCCCAGGGGGATGTAGCATGTGGGAGGATCACACTATTACCCCCAGTTTCCCCTCCCCTCTGTACAGGCGCCCCGATCAACTAGGACGCATACCCACATCTGGTTTCCCACCCGCAGAAAGGGCCAATCGTGTCTGTAGGGACGCCCAACAGAGCCAGAGATGGGGGATTTCCTTTGCCTACCAACATGGGGATTTGATCCAGTGATCCCCCATGTTGGTAGGCAACGGAATAGGCCGCGACGCTACCTGGACGCCCCCATTGCTCTGATGTATGATAGGAGATGAGCTTTCAATGAAACGGGATTACTAGGGTGAAGGTGAAAGGTCAAATGTTGTAACATAAGTCATCAAAAAAGGTTGAATCAGTTCATCCGGACACAACGTTTACAGAGAGAAACGTTTCATCATCATCTAAGTGACCTCTTCAGTCTCACCTGACTGCAGGTACCCCACCCTTATAAACAATACAGTGACTGCAGGTGTCCCCACCCTTATAAACAATACAGTGACTGCAGGTACCCCACCCTTATAAACAATACAGTGACTGCAGGTACCCCACCCTTATAAACAATACAGTGGTATAATGACCCAAACCAACGATGAGTTTCATAGGCAAATATGGGTGTGACCATTAACTAGAGTTACAATGGCCATGTGTACTATTCACAGGGTGGGGAATGTTGCAATCACAGCATTGTAAGATGGTGACAGATGTACTCTTAGATCCTCCCCCCCCCGGTTCAGGGATGGTCGTTCCCTCTTCACATAGATGGCCTCTTTGACTCCTCATTCAAACCAGCGTTCCTCCCTATCAAGGATGTGCAGGTCCTCATCCTTGAAAGAGTGGCCACTGGCCTGTAGGTGGTGTAGACTGTGGAGTCCTGGCCTGATGTGTTAGCTCTTCTCCGCTGTGCCACTCCACTTGGCCAGCGTCTGTTTGGTTTCCCCAATGTACAAGTCACGGCAATCCTCCTGGCACTTCACAGCTACACTAAATTACTCTGTTTGTGCTGGGGGACCTGATCCTTGGGTGAACCAATTTTTGCTGCAACGTGTTTTGGTGTTTGAAAGCAACTGAGACGCAGTGTTTGGAAAATAGACGTCTCAGGTTGTCCGACACTCCCGCCACATACAGAATCACCACTGGTTTACACTAAGACAGCTGTTGTTCTTCTCCTCTCTTCGTTGGCTGGTGCACTGTTTGGGTAGTTTGGCATGGGAATTTTGCTGTCACGCCGAGGGAAATCCCGCTAGTGGAACTGATCACAGCCATGGATTCAGTGGTCCGAAAAAACATCATGGACCCGGAAGTGAAGCAAGTGCGGACAAAAGTTTCAGCCCGGCTCAGCAATGGGAAGGCACCGCCATCCAACATCAGCAGAGACAAGAGGAAAGCTCTCACGACTCTCAGTAAGGACAATAACATCATCAACCTTCCAGCAGACAAAGGCAGATGCACTGTTGTATTCAACCAGACTATCATGAGAAAGTTATGACCTGACTTAGCGACATGAATACTTATGAACCCCTGAAGCCAGATCCAGGCAGTGGTTACAAGAAAAAGGTGATAGATGGTCTGAAGTGGTTAGAACAGGAAAGTGCTATTGACAGAATGTTGTACCACAGATTATACCCAGGGGGCGCTACACCTAGTCTGTATGGGTTAACCAGGATACATAAACAGGACGTGCCATTACGGCCTATTGTTAGTATGATTAACTCAGTGACCTATAACCTCTCTAAGTTTCTGGCATCTGTTCTGAACCCGTTGGTAGGCAGTAATGAACATCACATCAGAACACTGTGGATGTTGTGGACAAGGTGAGGGACGTCATCATGGAGAGGATGAAACAATGGTCTCTTATGATGTTAAGTCTCTCTTCATGTGTGTTCCTGTTGATGAAGCAGTGGAGGTAGTCCATATGACGTTACAAAACGACCCCACCCTTAGCAATAGCACCACCCTTAACACTGACCAAGTGTGTCTGCTCCTGAAGCTGTGTCTTCAGTCCACATACTTCACATACAGGGGGCAGTACTATAGGCAGAGGCATGGGGGCGCTATGGGTTCCCCAGTCTCACCTGTAGTGGTCACCTTGTATGTGGAGGAAGTGTAAAAGAGGCTCTGATGTCCTATCCAGGGACACCACCTCGCCATTGGTTCAGATTTGTGGACGACACCTGGGTTAAAATTAAATCTCAGGATGTAGCACATTTCATCGACCACATGAACTCTGAGGACACCACGTCAAGTTCACCAGGAGGATGTGGAACATGACAGGGTAGTCTTCTTACACTGGGACATTACAACTGGTGATGGGGGACAAGTGATTGTTGATGTTTACCGTAAACCAACACATACTGATCAGTACTTAAGGTCTGACTCTCATCATCCACTGCAGCACAAACTAGGAGTCACCAGGATGCTGGACCACCAAGCTGACAACGTCCCCACTGACACAGCGGCCGGGGAAGGGGAGAGATCCCACATTAAACAGGTCCTGGTTAAGTGTGGTTATCCTAACTGGGTGTTTGTCAAAGCCAGGAAGACCCCAAACAGTGCACCATCCCATCGAAGAGAGGAGAAGGACACCAGCTGTCTAAGCAGGGCTCTACACTAACTTTATGCATCGGTTTCACTGGTGCTCCTAACTTTCTTTTTTAGGTGCACCAGCACAAAATTTAGGCGCACCCACATTTTTCATTGCGTCGCCTTTAACACCAAAAGGTCTCCTTTTTATCGCTCTTCTGTCATATAATGTGACTGATTTTTTAAAACAATAAGGTGTAGAAAAAGCTTGTCTTTATTTTAAACACAATATATAAAGAATATATATATATATATATGAAGAATATATAAAGAAAAATAAAGTGTTTAAAGTGCTACACTGAGCTTAAACTGAACATTTAAAACATTTAATCATTTCCAAATAAAAGTGTTTGTGCTTAAAGTGCTTCAATGAACTGAAATTGAACATGTTAGATTTAAACATTTCCTCTCTTCATTTTCACTCGTTTTGTCGCGTAGACCTATAGGCTATTATTTTCCCGTTCAAGTTCTCTGGCGCTCAGCCTGCTCAGGTCGTTCGCATGTTTTGAACTGACACTACTTAGAGCAGTGAAAAGGACAACAGCCAATCAGAGGCAAGGACCTGCCCGAGCTCTGTCTCTTATTGGTTTAGACCACGATACCATCAGGAGAACACAGAGAGATGCTGTGCTTGCGAAAGAGATTTCAGTGTTCACCTGAGCAGCATCGGGTGCATAAGTGCCACCTATCATTTTTTTCAGTCGCACTCTTAAAAATTTTGGTCGCGTGTGCGACTAAATTGGTCGCACTCTCGAGCCCTGCTAAGTGTAAACCAGTGGTGATTCTGTATGTGGTGGGGGTGTCGGAATAGTTGATACGCTCATTTCCCCAAAACCGCGTCTCAGTTGCTTTCAAACCCCAAAACACTCTGTGCCAGAAGTTGGTCCACCCCAAGGATCAGGTCCCCCGGTACAAACAGAGCAATATAGTGTAGCTGTTAAGTGCCAGGAGGCTTGCTGGGACTTGTACATCAGGGAAACTAAACAGACGCTGGCCAAGAGGATGGCACAACACAGGAGAGCTAACACGTCAGACCAGGACTCCACAGTCTACACCGTCTACAGGCCAGGACTCCACAGTCTACACCGTCTACAGACCAGGACTCCACAGTCAACACCATCTACAGGCCAGGACTCCACAGTCAACACCATCTACAGGCCAGGACTCCACAGTCTACACCATCTACAGACCAGGACTCCACAGTCTACACCATCTACAGACCAGGACTCCACAGTCTACATCATCTACAGACCAGGACTCCACAGTCTACACCATCTACAGGCCAGGACTCCACAGTCTACACCATCTACAGACCAGGACTCCACAGTCTACACCATCTACAGACCAGGACTCCACAGTCTACACCATCTACAGACCAGGACTCCACAGTCTACATCATCTACAGACCAGGACTCCACAGTCTACACCATCTACAGACCAGGACTCCATAGTCTACACCATCTACAGGCCAGTGGCCACTCTTTCAGGGATGAGGATGTGCACATCCTTGATAGGGAGGAACGCTGGTTTGAACAGGGAGTCAAAGAGGCCATCTTTGTGAAGAGGGAACGACCATCCCTGAACCGGGGGGGCCTAAGAGTACATCTGTCACCATCTTACAATGCTGTAATTGCAACTATTCCCCAACCCTCTGTGAATAGTACACATGGCCGTTGTAACTCTAGTTAATGGTCACACCCAAATTTACATATGAAACTGATTGTTGGTTTGGGTCGTTATACCACTGTATTGTTTATAAGGGTGGGGACAACTGCAGCCACTGTATTGTTTATAAGGGTGGGGACACCTGCAGTCACCGTATTGTTTATAAGGGCGGGGACACCTGCAGTCACTGTATTGTTTATAAGGGTGGAGACACCTGCGGCCACTGTATTGTTTATAAGGGTGGGGACACCTGCAGTCACTGTATTGTTTATAAGGGTGGGGACACCTGCAGCCACTGTATTGTTTATAAGGGTGGGGACACCTGCAGTCACTGTATTGTTTATAAGGGTGGGGACACCTGCAGTCACTGTATTGTTTATAAGGGTGGAGACACCTGCGGCCACTGTATTGTTTATAAGGGTGGGGACACCTGCAGCCACTGTATTGTTTATAAGGGTGGGACACCTGCAATCAGGTGAGACTGAAGAGGACACTTAGATGATGATGAAGCGTTTCTGTGTCCAGATGAACTGATTCAACCAATTTTGATTTTCTTACCTGGATTATCGAGCATCAAGACAAGTCAAGTTACTTCTCGTGGTAGTGGCTCACAGTTTTTGTGTGTATCATTAACACTATCAATCGTGTTCATTTTTCAAACCATTAAATAAATTCATCAGCTAAAAAAAGTGATATAAACTTGTCTGATGACTCCCAGTTGATCTATCCATCGTTGTCGTGTCTTTTGAAGTATGGATGTATGATGGAGGACTCAGACCTTCTCTACATTCAGGATTTTATGCTCTTAAAAACATCCGATAGAAACACACCTTCATTCACATATTCTGTTTTTTGCAACATTTAATCATTCACTTGGAAACATAACAAGTGACATCACCTCCATGACATCACTCTTCCTGCCCAGAGAAGGCTGGAGGCCAGGTCAGGCAAGAAAGAGAGAAAAACACCAAGTAAGGAGAGAGAGAAGAAAAGGAGGTGTAGCAGGATTCTGCCACATTCCTCTAGTTCGCGTCAAATTTCCTCTTTTCTCTGTTAACCATTTTCTTTCATTTCATTTCATTCTGCTGGTACAGGGAGAGAGAGAGAGCGAGAGAGAGAGAGAGAGAGAGCTCCATTACCTCCAGGAATGTGGATGGTATCCAGTGCATCTCTCCTTACACATCAGACACTCCGCTCCTCCTCCTCCTCCTGTAGAACTCCCCACAGTCATCTGAGGATAGAGGAGTCAAGAAGGGAAAATTAAAAAAGGGAAGTGCAGAGAGAAATGAATGGAGGAGTATTTGACAGTTGACATCCAGACAAATGTATCGCAAGTCCTTCTCCATCACAAAAAACAAGCAACAGGAAGGAGGTCAAAGGTCAGAAAAACACCAGCCTGATACAGTTCCAACAAATGAAACCCTAAAATGATGATAGATGACAGAGAAATGACAGAGATATGTGAATGATGAATGGACTTGATTTTATGTAAAGCAGCAGTAGCTTGGGTGTCTGGGTAGTGTAGCGGTCTATTCCGTTGCCTACCAACACGGGGGATTGGCGGTTCGAATCCCTGTGTTACCTCCGGCTTGGTCAAGCGTCCCTACAGAGACAATTGGCCCTATCTGCGGGTGGGAAGCCGGATGTGAGTATGTGTCCTGGTTGCTGTACTAGCGCCTCCTCTGGTTGGTCGGGGCACCTGTTTGGGGGGTAGGGGGAACTGGGGGGAATAGCATCATCCTCCCATGCGTTATGTTCCCCTGGTGAAACTCCTCACTGTCAGATGAGAAGCGGCTGGTGACTCCACATGTAACAGAGGAGACACGTGGTAGTCTGCAGCCCTCCCCGGATCGGCAGAGGGGGTGGAGCAGCGACCACGACAGGTCAGAAGAGTGGGGTAATTGGCCAAGTACAATTAGGGTGAAAAAAGAGGGGAGCAGCAATAGCTCAGGAGGTAGAGCAGGTCGTCTGGTAACAAGAGGGTTGCCAGTTCGATCCTCGGCTCCTCCTTACAAAAATGTGGAGGTGTCCCTGAGAAAGACATCCAACTTCTAACTGCTCCTGATGAGCTGCTTGTTACCTTGCATAGTTGACATTGCCATTGGTGTATGAGTGTGTGTGTGCACACAGAATGATGATGGATGACAGAGAAGAGACAGATGAAGAGGGTTTGTAATGAGAGAAATAGACAGGACTTTTCCAGTTGAATAAGCCAATCACTGGGCGAGACTTTGGGTGACCGTGCTCCCCCAAAATGGAGTCGAGTTACAATTACAGTGGCTTGCAAAAGTATTCATACCCCTTGAACTTTTCCACATTTTGTCACGTTTCGACCACAAAGATAAATATATTTTATTGGAATTTTATGTGAAAGACCAACACAAAGTGGCACACAATTGTGAAGTATAAAGAAAATTATACATGATTTTACATTTTTTTTTACAAATAAAAAACTGAAAAGTGCGGTGTGCAAAAGTATTCAGCCCCCCTGAGTCAATACTTTGCGGAACCGCCTTTTGCTGCAACTACAGCTGCAAGTCTTTTGGGGTATGTCTCTACCAGCTTTGCACATCTAGAGACTGAAATGTTTGCCCATTCTTCTTTGCAAAACAGCTCAAGCTCAGTCAGATTAGATGGAGAGCGTTTGTGAACGGCAGTTTTCAGATCTTGCCACAGATTCTAAGTTGGATTTAGGTCTGGACTTTGACGGGGCCATTCTAACACATGAATATGTTCTGGTTTAAACCCGTCCATTGTAGCCCGGGCTTTATGTTTAGGGTCGTTGTCCTGCTGGAAGGTGAACCTCCGGAGGCCCCAGTCTCAAGTCTTTTGCAGACTCCAACAGGTTTTCTTCCAAGATTGCCCTGTATTTGGCTCCATCCATCTTCCCATCAACTCTGACCATCTTCCCTGTCCCTGCTGAAGAGAAGCACCCCCAGAGCATGATGCTGCCTCCACCATGTTTGACAGTGGGGATGGTGGTGTGTTCAGAGTGATGTGCAGTGTTAGTTTTCCGCCACACATAGCGTTTTGCATTTAGGCCAAAAAGTTTAATTTTGGTCTCATCTGACCAGAGCACCTTCTTCCACATGTTTGCTGTGTCCCCCACATGGCTTCTGGCAAACAGCAAACGGGACTTCTTATGGTTTTCTTTTAACAACGGCTTTCTTCTTGCCACTCTTCCATAAAGGCCAGATTTGTGCAGTGCATGACCAATAGTTGTCCTGTGGACAGATTCCCCCACCTGAGCTGTGGATCTCTGCAGTTCGTCCAGAGTCACCACGGGCCTCTTGGCTGCATCTCTGATCAGTGCTCTCCTTGTTCGGCCTGTAAGTTTAGGTGGACGGCCGTGTCTTGGTAGGTTTGCAGTTGTGCCATACTCTTTCCATTTCCGGATGATGGATTGAACAGTGCTCCGTGAGATGCTCAAAGCTTGGGAAATCTTTTTATAGCCTAACCCTGCTTTAAACTTCTCCACAACTTTATCCCTGACCTGTCTGGTGTGTTCCTTGGACTTCATGATGCTGTGTGCTCCCCAATATTCTCTTAACAAACCTCTGAGGCCGTCACAGAACAGCTGTATTTGTACTGAGATTAGATTCATCCTTTCTTGCTTCTCTCACACAGAGCTTGTAGCACACTGTCTGCTGCAGTTGCCTCTTTCAGCTGGCTGAGTGTCTCTGTGCTCAGCGCGTCTGTGGCTTCCATGGCATACACAACCTTCTCATCACAGGGATTCCCGTTGACGTCTTCTCCCTCTCCGCTCACTGTTGCATGGGACAGTGTGTCAGTGATATACATGTGCTTGCCTTGTGTGTATGTGATGTTCAGATCATACGTTTGCAGTTGTAGGAACATTGTCTGCAGTCGTGCTCATGCTTTGTTCAGTGGCTTCTGCACAATGATCTCCAGAGGCTTGTGGTCTGACTGGACCATCACTGTCTTGCTGTAGATGTATTGATGAAACCTTTTGGCTGCAAAGACTATGGCGAGTAGTTCTTTCTCTATTTGAGTGTATCTTTGTTCAGTCTAAGGAAGTGCTCGCGGTGCATAGCACAGAGGTTGACCTTCTTGCAGAAGACATGCTCCCAGCCCGTCTTTCAATCAGTCTAGTTGTATTGTCAGCGGCTTCTTGTAGTCGTAAAACCTCAGTACAGGTGCTTGTGTGAGGGTAGCTTTCAGATTCTCCATTGTTGCGCTGTGATGTGGGCTCCACTGCCACATAGCGTCCTTCCTGAGTAGCTGTCTGAGAGGTGCTGTCAACAAGGTTTTGTTTTGGATGTACTGTGCTAAGTACTTTGTCATTCCAAGCAGTCGTTGCAGGCCTTGTTTGTCCTCTGAGGGTGGCATGTCGTTGATTGCTTTCACTTTTGCATCATCAGCTCTCAGTCCCTCTGGCGTGATAGTCCATGGGCCAGAGCCCAAAATTTCCTATTTCGGTACACTCAAGGTGGCAAAACTTACTTATAATTTTTGAAAGGATCCATGTCTGTAGATGATATTTTGGTATGATAACCATTCCTGAGTGGCAGTTGTATCACAGTTATCAGCTCATGAAGTTAACCACCCGCTAAACTAAATTGCATTTTAGACGCTGGTGCATATCCTGGTTTAGCCTCATGGTCAGGACATTTTTCAATGTTCTATAATATTGTCTTTGGTATCATTTTAAAGGGGACCTTCTTAGCTTTCATTCAAGCCCTGTTGTGGATATTTCTCACAAATATAGAGGTCACTTGAGCTCTTCAACCCGTCAATAACACACATCTTTCTGCAATGTTCGCCTAAACTATATATTTCTTTTAGCCCTGTGGCATCTAGGAATATCAGGGACACAAAACACAAAAACTGGAATACTCACAGGACTGTAACGATTCAGGAAATGTATAATATACCCATACTATTTCATTGTGTGAGGTGATTGTGAACCTTAAATTAGAAGGGCATTATTACTAAGAAACTAACTAGACCAAAACCAGTTAGTCCATGGGTCAGACCAGATATCGATATCACCCAAGGTGACACAACTTCACTGGTGCCATTTTATTTGGTACACTAACAGAAGTAAAATAATACATGATAACCTTTCCAAATGAGCAGCTATTTCGTTTTTCTTTCAGGAAACCTGTTTCTGTGCCTCTCACGATTGTGTATTTGCCCAGATTTTTACAAATATAGCATTTCAACACCCCTGGTACTGATTAGCCTAGCTTAAACTCTGGGACAGTTCTTAGTTGGCCAACAACCAAGGATAACCAGTACTGTGTACTTCCATTCATTGTGCTAAGCTAGGCTAACGTGCAGCCAGATAGCTTTCTACTAAACACATATAGAGGAAACTGGTATCTATCTTCTTGTCTCACTCTGGAGAAGATTGTAAGCTAATTTACCATAATGTTAGCATGTTCTTTTAATGTATATGTTAATATGATTAGTTAAAGTGGCTACGAGGAACTTTCATCTTGTGTTGATTTTAGCGGCCTCATGTGGACAAAATACAGCTGTTGCATAGCAACTAGGTAATGTATCTATTTGTGGCTATGTAAGATAAATAATGGTAATATGGCGCTGGTGAAGCAAAGTAAACTTTGTTTTAGTAGTGTTCATACACCTAAGTTACATGTATTTGTTTGTATGTGGCAGGTGAAAACTGACTGAATATGGCCACTGGTGAACAAGCAAGTTTTTACCCAATACCAAAGCGCCCACGGGTGGAGTGCATTATCCACTGTTCTGATGATACAGATAAGCTGGTTTCACTACAAAGTGTCGACTCATGGAGAACTCTGCTCAGGGCAGCTCAGATACGAAATCATGCACCAGTTTGGAAACTGGCAAAAGACATTCCTGAGGGACAGATTCCAGCAATCTACTACCACAGAAAGTGTCGCAGTATCTTCACTATGAAGCAAATTCTTGATGGCCTCCTTGCAAAAGAAAAGAAAAGTTGTGTCTCTGCTGAAGAGAAACAATCTAAGAGAGTAGCTCGACATGCTCCAAGTACATCTAGGACTTATGATGCAGAGTGCATATTTTGTCAGAAAAACAGCAAATATTCCAAGAGACAGAATACGAGAGAAGTACTGGTGCAGTGTCGAGAACTGCGAGCTGATGCAAAGATCAGGAGTGCAGCCACAAAGAAAAGGGACAGCAGAATCCTTGCCATTGTGAGTAGAGACCTTGTAGCAGCTGAAGGGCACTACCACAGGTCATGCTATAGACTTAACACCAAAGAAGAGGTTTCCAAAGGAGAGGTTGCCAGCAATGAAGATGATGATGCTGCAGCCTAGTATGAAGCTGCTGTGAATAAGGCATACAATGAGCTGTTCCTCTTCATCAGGATGGAGCTTTTTGGCAATCCTCAAGTGATGACAATGACTGATCTCTCTTCTAGACTGGTAGCTTCAATGAACTCCCAAGGCATTGCCCAAGTCAAGGAATCAACCAAGAAGCACATAAGGTGAAACCTGGAGAGTGAGTTTGCTGGAGCCTTGCAGATATTCCCTGATGAGAAAGGAAAATTCCTCCTCTATCCCGATAACTTGTCCATGAGGGAACTTGCCAAAGAAAATCAGTCTCTCAAAAGGGAGCTGCAGACCCTGAAAAGTGTCAGTGCACAGGATGTTATAGCCAAAGCAGCCATCAAATTGAGAGCAGACATTAAAAGTCAAGATGTTCCTCAAACCTGGCCGCCTGAAGTCAAACCAGAAGCAGAATGTCCTACCATTCCAGAGTCGCTCATTATCTTCCTGTACTCTCTACTCACAGGCTCAAATGATCCTGATTATGCATCCAAGAGAGTGCAGTGCCTTCTGCAGTCATTTGGCCATGACATAGTATATGCAGTGACATGTGGAAATACCAAGCCTTCCAAGCACATTGTTCTGCCATTCAGTGTCAAATCATTGACAGGAAATGTAGAGTTGATAAACATCCTCAACCGACTTGGTCACAGTGTGTCCTATTCACAGATGGAAGAGATCAACACTGCCCTGTGTCTCCAGAAACTCTCATCATCAGGGAGTGGCATTGCCCTTCCAGCTAACATCCATCCTGGCATATTCACAACTTTAGCCTGGGACAATATCGACCGTCTTGAAGAAACTGTCAGTGGTGAGGGAACATCTCACAGAGTCAATGGGATTGCTGTGCAAGCAAAGCCAGTCAACCCACTTCCTGTCCAACCCATGCCCACTGTTCCCAAAACAAAGAAGAGAAGCATTGATGGACCCCCACCAATGTTACCAACTTACAATGCTGGACAACAGGTAGGGCCACCACAAAGCAAAAAGTCAGATGCCGATACTGCAGCCAATACTAAGCTTGCCAGAGAGAAAAACCTTCTTTGGGTCCTAGCACGCATGTCACAACAAGAAGAACAGTCAGTCAGCAGCTGGACAGGCTTCAACATCCTGACTCGAAGAGAGATGACGGTCATCCCCGACAATATAGGCTATCTGCCTACCATCAATGCTCCAGCGACACAAATGTCTACTGTCAACGAGGTGCTTAACCAGTCACTGAGCATCATGCAGTGCTTAGGCCTGAGGAAGATTGTCTGTGTCTTTGACCAAGCCCTGTATGCAAAGGCTGTCGAGATCACATGGAAACACCATGACAAGTTCCATGATATCATCGTTAGGCTTGGGGTATTCCACACCATCTGCACACTGCTGGCAATAATAGGAAAGCGTTTCCAAGATGCTGGACTCAAAGACCTCTGCATTGAGTCTGGCATGATTGCAGAAGGCTCAATTGCTGGTGTTATGGATGGCCGCAAGTACAACAGGGCAGTGCGACTACACAAGCTCCTGTATGAGGCTCTCATGCGACTGACCTTGAATGGTTTCCTGTCCTGGTTGGAAGAAACTCACAGGAATGACATGGTTCACCTGAATGAGACACTGAAGACCATTGACAGCCTTGGAAAAGAAGTCTCACAACATGCTTTGAAGGAGGTCCTCGAGAACAGCTCTTGTACACACATAATGGATCTATTTGAAGTCTACCGCGAGTTCCTTAGAGGTGGAAACGGCAGCCTCTCGAACTTCTGGATGTCCTATTTGGACATGGTTGAAATCTTGTTGGGGCTCATCCGAGCATCCAGAGAGGGAGACTGGATGCTACACGTGGCTAGCATTCGAGCAATGATCCCATGGTGCTTTGCTTATGACAGGATGAATTATGCACGCTACCTCCCCTACTACTACGCCCAGATGTCTGAGCTGCCCATCACACACCCAGATGTGTACACAGAATTCATGGAAGGAGGCTTCTCAGTCCAACTGGGCTCCACCAATCCCTTTGGCGGAATCCCTGTTGACCAAGCTATAGAAGAAACGGTGAACAAAGACACCCAAACAGCTGGAGGGACAAAGGGATTCAGCTTGAAGCCAGGAGCTGTGACCAAATATTATCTCACAGCTGAGTATAGAAGCATGTACCTCAGATAGCTGAGAGACCTGACAGGTCAAGGCAGGTGCAAATGGTCTCATCCAGATCTACAGAGTCCAAGGACCAAGAGAGATGAAGCAGATGTCCAGTCTCTCATGGACCTTATGGAGAATAACTGGCTCAATCCTATGTCCCCTGATGAGATTGATTTGGTTAGCCTCTCCACTGGCAACATGGCTCCACCTGATGTGACCATAGATCTCTTGAGAGCTCTTGAGAAAGGAGAAGAGGCCTACCAAGCATTCCAGCAAACAAGGTTAGATGCAGACCCACCACCTGTGAAATTCCACGACAAGATGACCAAGCAAAGTCTGAAAACATTCTCCAATGTCAGCACAAAACAAGCTCATGGAAAGAAAGCACAGGATGTGGTTCTGAAGGCAGATAGAAACCTTTTCAGTCACATGATCCTGGTGGCTGAAAGCAGGAAGGTGAATCTGAAGGATGTCCTTGCCTACCCATTGGGCCCACTACCATGGGCACTGGCAAATGCTGATGGGTCCTTACGAAAAACAAACAAGGCTGCACTTGCCAGAGAGCTTGAAAAGAATGTATCTCCTGCAGAAGACATCCCAATCCCATCTACTTCCATCATTGATGGGATGAGCCTGGTCCAAAAAATGAATGGCAACAACAAAACCTTTGCACAGGTGGCAGAGTCAGCCTTGACCCAGGTCCTCCATGAGGGAGCACAGAGTGGGAGGATTGATGTTGTTTTTGATGTCTATCACCAGACTTCGATCAAAGATGCTGAACGACTAAACCGGGGTGGAGACATCACTCTCCAGTACAAGAATCTTGCAGGGGGACACCACGTCCAGCAGTGGAGAAAATTTCTGTGCAGTTCCTCCAACAAGACCAGTCTCATCAAGTTTCTGGTGGAAGAGTGGAACCTCCCACGATACAGAGCTATGCTGCATGGCAAGGTGTTGTACATGACCTGTGAGGAAACCTGCTACAAGTTGACAGAAGATGGGTGTGAGGAAGCAGCAGAACTGCACTCCACACATGAAGAAGCTGACACCCGTCTGCTCCTGCATGCATTGCATGCAGCAAATGCGGGCTCAAAGTCAGTTATCATCACAGCTGAGGACACTGATGTCATGGTGCTTTGTCTTGGCTTCCAGAAGGACATCACCTGTCCCATCTACCAGAAGTGTGGGACTCAGAACCGTACACGGTTTGTCGACATCACCAAACTGGCAAGTTCACTTGGAGACAGCATCTGTGACAGCCTAATTGGCTTACATGCCTTCACAGGCTGCGACACTGTCAGTGCATTCGCTGGTCGAGGGAAGCTGAATGCCCTGAAGATAGTGAGAAAGCACACTTCCTGCCAAGAGACTTTTAGTCAACTGGGACAGACATGGAATGTGAGTGATGAGCTGTTCCAGAAAATTGAGCAGTTCACCTGTCGGATGTATGTTGCTAATAGCAGCACTGCTGAGGTGAACAAACTGCGTTACCAGCTCTTCTGCACCAAAAGGGGAGAGGTTGAGTCCAGCCAGCTGCCACCATGTAGAGACTGTCTCTTTATGCATGTTCAACGAGCCAACTATCAGGCAGCAATATGGAAGTGCTGTCTGCAGGCTAACCCTGTGGTGCCAAGCCTTACTGAGTATGGATGGACAGACGATGAAGGCAAGCTGGCCATTTACTGGATGCGCTCCCCACCTGCACCAGATGTGGTCTTGGAAATGCTAACATGCAAGTGTGTGCATTCATGCGAAATGCCAAGCTGCATGTGCCTGTCAAATGGACTTCCATGCACAGACATGTGCAGGTTACAGACCTGCAGTAACCAAAAACAGCAGGATGGTCCAGAACTGGACTTTGAACTTGGGGAGTCAGATGATGAGAGAAACGAGCAGTTTGATGAATGACAGTGTGATGATTCTGATGGTATTACTGTGGTAGTAGTCTATTGATGCACAGGATGTTGATTCTGGACTTGGTTACCCAGAGCTTGATAACAATAATGTAACCATATTCACATATACCCATTACCATTACATATACCCACTAATGATATGGGATTACATGTATCATTGACTAAGTATATGTAAATGTCAATGTTGTTTAAAATATTAAAATAGTTCATTACCTCACTATGGTATTCCTTTTTGTCATGTATTTTGATTGTGTATTTAAACAATTGTATAGAGACCAGTTTGTGACCTAACTGGCTTTGGTCTAGTTCTCATTTAAGGTTCACAATCACCTCACACAATGAAATAGTATGGGTATATTATACATTTCCTGAATCTTTACAGTCCTGTGAGTATTCCAGTTTTTGTGTTTTGTGTCCCTGATATTCCTAGATGCCACAGGGCTAAAAGAAATATATAGTTTAGGCGAACATTGCAGAAAGATGTGTGTTATTGACGGGTTGAAGAGCTCAAGTGACCTCTATATTTGTGAGAAATATCCACAACAGGGCTTGAATGAAAGCTAAGAAGGTCCCCTTTAAAATGATACCAAAGACAATATTATAGAACATTGAAAAATGTCCTGACCATGAGGCTAAACCAGGATATGCACCAGCGTCTAAAATGCAATTTAGTTTAGCGGGTGGTTAACTTCATGAGCTGATAACTGTGATACAGCTGCCACTCAGGAATGGTTATCATACCAAAATATCATCTACAGACATGGATCCTTTCAAAAATTATAAGTAAGTTTTGCCACCTTGAGTGTACCGAAATATCGTCTGGCCCATGGACTATGATGATTGTGCCCCATGTATCTGACTGTGTTGACTTTGAACTGGATCTTGTCTCTGTTCAACTTCACACTGGCTGCTTTTGCTCTCTCCATTACCTTGTGTAGGCTCTCAGTGTACTCCTGATCTAATGATGTGGCGATGATCATGTCGTAGGCGATGATGTTTATACCCTGTATGTCACCGTAGGTCTCACAGTTCTTCTGCTGGAACACCTCACTCGCAGACTTGATGCCAAATGGGAGACTCGCAGACTTGATGCCGAATGGGAGTCTTTGGAAATGGAATCAGCCCCACGGTGTGTTGAAGGTGCAGTTTCAAAGATGGCTCATCCCGGTTAATCTGCCAGTATCGATCTTTCTTGTTGAGGATGGGGAAGATGGATTTTCCTACTAGCTTGCTGCACTCATCTTCTGGCGTAGGAATGGAGTAGTGCTGACATTTTACAGCCTCGCTCAGGTCACGAGCGTCCAAGCAAACCCTCAGTGTACCGTTCTTCTTCTCTGTGATGACCAGACTGTTCACCCATTCTGCTGGTTCTTTGACAGCTGTTATAACATCTCTTTTCTCAAGGTCTTGTAGTGTGTCTTTCAGTTTGTCAATGACAGAGAAAGGAATGTTCCTGCAACCACGGACCACAGACATAACAGATGGATCAACATGTATGTGATGGACTCCTGGGAACTCTGCTGGATACATCTCAACCAACTCGTCTTTGGTGGCTGCAGACTTTGTGGTGAGCACCTCAACCCTCTTCACCAGCTGAAGAGCTTCACATGCTTCTCTGCCTATGATTAGTGTGTGTGTCTGACTCGATACATAGAACTGCAGTCTAGCTGTGGCTTTGGTGGTCTTGCATTTCAGTGAAACAATGCCGTTTGGGGTCAGGCGAGCACCACCAAATGCAACTAACACTGTTGATGTCGGCTGTAGCTGAATGGAACCTGGCATCTGCTGGACAATGAACAGAGGTAGCATGTTTGCTTCAGCACCAGTGCCAAGTGTGAATTTTACTGCTACACCTCTGATGCTGGCTGTTGAATACCACCCATTGTCCTTTGTTTGGTCTACTGCACACACTTCAGCACTCTCTAGTGTTCCTATGTACAAGGAATCCACTTCACTCTCTATGTTGTTTACAGTCTTTGTTCTAAACTTGCTTTTGTTGTTGCTTGCTGGCTGGCATACTTTAGAAAAATGGTTGCTTTTCCCACATTTGTGACACACAGCTCCACAGGCTGGGCACTGGCGCGGCTCGTGGCTGCTTCCACACCTGCAGCAGTCTCCAATTGCTGGTTTTTTGCTGCTCTTGTTCCAGGCACCCGCTCTTCTCTGCCCAGCTGTTCTCTGTATTGCTTCTACTGGAGCATCACAAACGATATACACATAAGTCCCATTTCCACTATGGGCTTAACCTAGTGCTTGAACTTGGCCTATTGGATCCTGTTGTGTTTCCTTTGGCTTTCCTGGGGCTTCAGGCGGGCTTATCCGAGAACTTAAGCCCTACCATAATCACTTGTAAAAAGGCAGGGCCATGGTAGTAGGCCGCAGGGCTTAGGGTGGAAGTACATCATGCGCATGAACTACAAACCCCAATTCCAATGAAGTTGGGATGTTGTGTAAAAAGTAAATAAAAACAGAATACAATGATTTGCAAATCCTTTTCCACCTCTATTCAATTGAATACACTACAAAGACGAGATATTTAATGTTCAAACTGATAAACTTTATTGTTTTTTGTTTTTTTTGCAAATATCCACTCATTTTGAATTTGATGCCTGCAACACGTTCCAAAGAAGCTGGGACAGGGGCATGTTCACCACTGTGTTACACCACCTTTCCTTTTAACAACACTCAATAAGCGTTTGGGAACTGAGGACACTAATTGTTGAAGCTTTGTAGGTGGACTTCTTTCCCATTCTTGCTTGATGTATGACTTCAGTTGCGCAACAGTCCAGGGTCTCCGTTGTTGTATTTTGCGCTTCATAATGCGCCACACATGTTCAATGGGAGACAGGTCTGGACTGCAGGCAGGCCAGTCCAGTACCCGCACTCTTTTACTACGAAGCCCTGCTGTTGTAACACGTGCAGAATGTGGCTTGGCATTGTCTTGCTGAAATAAGCAGGGACGTCCCTGAAAAAGACGTCGCTTGGATGGCAGCATATGTTGCTCCAAAACCTGTATGTACCTTTCAGCATGAATGGTGCCTTCACAGATGTGCAAGTTACCCATGATGCCATGGGCACTAACACCCCCCAATACCATCACAGATGCTGGCTTTTGGACTTTGTGCTGAGAACAATCAGGATGGTCCTTTTCCTCCTTAGCCCGGAGGACACGACGTCCATGATGTCCAAAAACAATGTGAGTTGTGGACTTGTCAGACCACAGCACACTTGTCCATTTTGCGTCAGTACATCTCAGATGAGCTCAGGCCAGAGAAGCCGGCGGCATTTCTGGGTGGTGTTGATATCTGGCTTTGGCTTTGCATGGTAGAGTTTTAACTTGTACTTGTAGATATAGCGACGAACTGTGTTAACTGACGATGGTTTTCCCAAGTGTTCCTGAGCCCACGTGGTCATATCCTTTACACAATGATGTCGGTTTTTAATGCAGTGCCGCCTGAGGGGTCGAAGGTCACGGGCATTCAGTGTTGGTTTTGGCCTTGCAGCTTACGTGCAGAGATTTCTCTGGATTCTCTGAGTCTTGTGATGATAT
The DNA here is from genome assembly GCF_029633865.1 of Lampris incognitus. Classification (NCBI taxonomy): domain Eukaryota; kingdom Metazoa; phylum Chordata; class Actinopteri; order Lampriformes; family Lampridae; genus Lampris; species Lampris incognitus. Next base: position 148,034,884 of record NC_079212.1, on the reverse strand, counting down.
TATGGACTGGAGATGATGAAATCCCTAAATTCCTTGCAGTTGTACGTTGAGAAACGTTGTTCTTAAACTGTTGGACTATTTGCTCACGCAGTTGTTCACAAAGTGGTGAACCTCGCCCCATCCTTGCTTGTGAACGGCTGAGCCTTTCGGGGATGCTCCTTTTATACCCAATCATGACACGCACCTGTTTCCAGTTAACCTGGTCACCTGTGGAATGTTCCAAACAGGTGTTTTTTGAGCATTCCTCAACTTTCCCAGTCTTTTGTTGCCCCATCCCAGCTTCTTTGGAACGTGTTGCAGGCATCAAATTCAAAATGAGTGAATATTTGCAAAAAACAATAAAGTTTATCATTTTGAACATTAAATATCTTGTCTTTGTAGTGTATTCAATTGAATATAGGTGGAAAAGGATTTTCAAATCATTGTATTCTGTTTTTATTCACGTTTTACACAACGTCCCAGCTTCACTGGAATTGGGGTTTGTATGTTCCTTACATCTTGGTTACATCCTGCGAATTTCAGTTTTGTGAATGCCACCATTTTAAACATCACAGCGCTAGCTACAAGCTGACGTTTGCTAGCTAGTTTGTTAATGTTTCTTGCAAGTTTTCATAAAACAAAAAATGGAAAATCCCAAATCTAGACAATACTGGACGACAGACGAGACCCAAGCGCTACTTGCGATATACTGCGAATCTGATATTCAGAAGCATCTGGATGGCATCATAAGAAATGATGATGTATACAAAGTCATTATCAGGGAGCTGGAGAAAGTTGGTAAAGAAGAAGTGGGAAAACAACACGAACTGAAGACCTCGTGCTTAGGTTCCAGAGCTAAGTTCCAGCGCTTAAATTCTATGACTTAAGTTCCATAATGTTCTGCATTGCTTGTATCTGGGTCTTGGCTAGCTCTGTTGCGCTGCACATTTCTGTGGCTCTGTGCAGCGATAGGTCTGCTCTTTAATAATGCCATTCACCAATTCTGATTAATTCATAGCCATTCAGCATAAACACACAAAAGCAAGTGACAATTTCATGTACAAAGCAGTCAGTCTTGCCAATCACGTACATGTGTCCTGTAGCAGTCTGGTATCACTTGTCATGGGACCAGATGACCCGACACAACCTGACCAGAGCTACAACTGTAAGGTTTCATTTTGCTGTGTGGATGTTGTGCTGAGCCACGGGATGAACTCACACAGACAAACTCTGTAATGCCAACATCCACATCACAGCTAAAATAACCTGTCTCTCTGTCCATCTGTCTGTCCCTCTGTCTGTCTCTGACTGTCTGACTGCCAATTCAATTCAATTCAATTCAATATGTGATTTATTGGTATGCCATACATGTACATATTGCCAAAGCATGTAAAACAACAACAACACAATATAACAATGATTATAATAATAACAGCAAAAACAACACTGATTATAATAATAATATTAAACAACAACAGTAGCAATAGGTGCCGTCACCCACTGTCTCTCAGGTTGTGGCAGGAAAATATAAATCTCGCTGCAATGCTCGCCGCTGGCCCCCCACCCAGGACGACCCGCAGTTTACCTACGTCGTCCATTTCCTGCTACTCTGGAGTCACATGTTCCAGCTCCTTGACAAAAGCCCATCGCTGTTTCAAATTTGTCACATTTAAGGAGGAATCCAAAGGAATTGAATCAAGTGCAACTGGACTTAGTTATATATCCTTCCAGTTGCACTTGATTCAATTCCTTTGGATAACTATGACCTTAATGAATGAGAACATTCACAGACATTTAAGGAGGAAGTGCACCTCTGTCTCTACCTCATCTGTCATGCACTGACCACATATGTTCGATGCTCTTTTGGCAACCACGTCTTTTTATGTCTCCCCTTTTCAATGGCTAGACTATGGTCACTGAGCCTGTATTTGGTGAGGATCTGTCGCTGCTTCCTGTCTCTGACAGTTAAGAGGTATTCTTCCAAATCATAGTTTGTTTTTAGGGCCCCATAGACTTCGAGTTTGTTTTGAGTTTTGATTTCAGCGTTCCAATGTTTCACATAATTGTTCGTGCTTTGTTTTACCGCTGATTTTTCCTCATGTTGGTTTGTTTTATAGCTGATTTATCCTCATGTTGGTTTGTTTTATAGCTGATTTATCCTCATGTAGGTTTGTTTTATAGCTGATTTATCCTCATGTTGGTTTGTTTTATAGTCTGATTTATCCTCATGTTTGTTTGTTTTATAGCTGATTTATCCTCATGTTTGTTTGTTTTATAGCTGATGTATCCTGATGTTGCTTTGTTTTATAGCTGATTTATGGTAATCTTTGTTTGGGATGCAGTGCTGGCCTGAGGTTGGTTGGTCTTAGTATTTGTTACAGGGTTAGTGAGTCTCAGAGCCAGCTGCTTCAGGGGACTCTTTTCGGGGTTCAGTTCTTGGGTATTCAGAGCTTTAAAGTGCAATGTATTTGTTGGGCTTGTATTTAAGTGCGTCCAGAAATTTAGAGATCCTTTTTGTACATTTATCAATGGAAACCGGCCTAATTCTGCCCTACATGCGTTGTTTGGTGTTTTCCTTTGTATTTTCAGAATCATTCTACAGAATTCAGCATGTAGGGTTTCTGCTGGATGCTTGTCCCATCTAGTGTAGCTGTTTTTAGGGCCCCATAGACTTCGAGTTTGTTTTGAGTTTTGATTTCAGCGTTCCAATGTTTCACATAATTGTTCGTGCTTTGTTTTACCGCTGATTTTTCCTCATGTTGGTTTGTTTTATAGCTGATTTATCCTCATGTTCGTTTGTTTTATAGCTGATTTATCCTCATGTAGGTTTGTTTTATAGCTGATTTATCCTCATGTTTGTTTGTTTTATAGCTGATTTATCCTCATGTTGGTTTGTTTTATAGCTGATTTATCCTCATGTTTGTTTGTTTTATAGCCTGATTTATCCTCATGTTGGTTTGTTTTATAGCTGATTTATCCTCATGTTGGTTTGTTTTATAGCTGATTTATCCTCATGTTGGTTTGTTTTATAGCCTGATTTATCCTCATGTTTGTTTGTTTTATAGCTGATTTATCCTCATGTTGGTTTGTTTTATAGCTGATTTATCCTCATGTTGGTTTGTTTTATAGTCTGATTTATCCTCATGTTTGTTTGTTTTATAGCTGATTTATCCTCGTGTTGGTTTGTTTTATAGCCTGATTTATCCTCATGTTGGTTTGTTTTATAGTCTGATTTATCCTCATGTTGGTTTGTTTTATAGCTGATTTATCCTCATGTTTGTTTGTTTTATAGCTGATTTATCCTGATGTTGCTTTGTTTTATAGCTGATTTATGGTAATCTTTGTTTGGGATGCAGTGCTGGCCTGAGGTTGGTTGGTCTTAGTATTTGTTACAGGGTTAGTGAGTCTCAGAGCCAGCTGCTTCAGGGGACTCTTTTCGGGGTTCAGTTCTTGGGTATTCAGAGCTTTAAAGTGCAATGTATTTGTTGGGCTTGTATTTAAGTGCGTCCAGAAATTTAGAGATCCTTTTTGTACATTTATCAATGGAAACCGGCCTAATTCTGCCCTACATGCGTTGTTTGGTGTTTTCCTTTGTATTTTCAGAATCATTCTACAGAATTCAGCATGTAGGGTTTCTGCTGGATGCTTGTCCCATCTAGTGTAGCTGGAAAGACTGAGTGGACCCCATACCTCACTTCCATATAGTGCAATGGGCAGAATTACACCATCAAACAGTTTGCACCAGATGGAGATTGGTATATCAATGTTAAAGAATGTATTTTTAATTGCATATAGAGCTCTTCGAGCTTTTTGTTTTAGGTTATTCACTGCCCTACTGAAACTCCCTGATTCTGTAATAATTAGACCAAGGTACACTCACCGGCCACTTTATTAGGCACACCTGTCCAACTGCTCGTTAACGCAAATTTCTAATCAGCCAATCACATGGCAGCAACTCAATGCATTTAGGCATGTAGACATGGTCAAGACGATCTGCTGCAGTTCAAACCGAGCATCAGAATGGGGAAGAAAGGTGATTTAAGTGACTTTGAACGTGGCATGGTTGTTGGTGCCAGACGGGCTGGTCTGAGTATTTCAGAAACTGCTGATCTACTGGGATTTTCACGCACAACCATCTCTAGGGTTTACAGAGAATGGTCCGAAAAAGAGAAAATATCCAGTGAGCGGCAGTTCTGTGGGCGAAAATGCCTCGTTGATGCCAGAGGTCAGAGGAGAATGGCCAGACTGGTTTGAGCTGACAGAAAGGCAACAATAACTCAAATAACCACTCATTACAACCGAGGTATGCAGAAGAGCATCTCTGAACACACAACACGTCGAACCTTGAGGCAGATGGGCTACAGCAGCAGAAGACCACACCGGGTGCCACTCCTGTCAGCTAAGAACAGGAAACTGAGGCTACAATTCGCACAGGCTCACCAAAATTGGACAACAGAAGATTGGAAAAACGTTGCCTGGTCTGATGAGTCTCGATTTCTGCTGCGACATTCGGATGGTAGGGTCAGAATTTGGCGTCAACAACATGAAAGCATGGATCCATCCTGCCTTGTATCAACGGTTCAGGCTGGTGGTGGTGGTGTAATGGTGTGGGGGATATTTTCTTGGCACACTTTGGGCCCCTTAGTACCAATTGAGCATCGTGTCAACACCACAGCCTACCTGAGTATTGTTGCTGACCGTGTCCATCCCTTTATGACCACAGTGTTCCCATCTTCTGATGGCTACTTCCTGCTGGATAACGCGCCATGTCATAAAGCTCGAATCATCTCAGACTGGTTTCTTGAACATGACAATGAGTTCACTGTACTCAGATGGCCTCCACAGTCACCAGATCTCAATCCAATAGAGCACCTTTGGGATGTGGTGGACCGGGAGATTCGCATCATGGATGTGCAGCCGACAAATCTGCAGCAACCGCGTGATGCTATCATGTCAATATGGACCAAACTCTCTGAGGAATGTTTCCAGTACCTTGTTGAATCTATGCCACGAAGGATTAAGGCAGTTCTGAAGGCAAAAGGGGGTCCAACCCGATACTAGCAAGGTGTACCTAATAAAGTGGCCAGTGAGTGTAAGTATACTGCATCGTATGCTCTAAGGTGATGCTACCTAGAGTCTGTCTGTCTCTCTGTCCATCTGTCTCTCCATCTGTCTCTCTGTCCATCTGTCTGTCTGTCTTTCTCGCTGTCTGCCTGTCTGTCTCTGACTGACTGTCTGTCTGTCTGTCTCTGTCTTGCTGTCCCTCTGTCTGTCTGTCCATCTGTCTGTCTTTCTGTCTGTCTGTCTCTGACTGTCTGTTTGTCCCTCTCTGCCTGTCTGTCTGTCTGTCTGTCTGTCTCTGACTGTCTGTCTGTCTGTCTTTCTCTGTCTGTCTGTCTGTCTGTCTCTCTGTGTCCGTCGCTCTCAATTCAATTCAATTCACTATGTGCTTTATTGGCATGACATATGTGTACATATTGCCAAAGCATGTAAAACAACACAACACAATACAACAATGATTATAATAATAACCGCAACAACAACAATGAAAGGGTCCGACTTTCTCTCTCTCTCTGTCTGTCTGTCTCTCTTTATCTGTCTGTGTGTGTGTGTCACTATAAAACACAGTAATAACACATGACACTTCACTAGCCAATACTACAGTACATCACAATACCAGTCTTGATTACACTAAACTTCAAAAAATTATAATGCACTGTCCAGCAGTACACAACACTGTCCAGCAGTACACAACACTGTCCAGCAGTAAACAACACTGCTCACTGCTACGTTACAGCTAGTTAGTACACGCTAGTACACGCTACAGTACAGTAATGTAAGCGTGTTATATTTAGCAGACAGACAGACAGACAGACTTGAGTGTGTGTTAAGACTTATTTACTCCAAACACGTCACATATGTGAAGAGGACATGCAGCAGATAAGACGCTTAGATCACAACAGTCCAGTTAGACAGGACACGACACAATATTATGCCAAGAGACAGACAGACAGACCGAAAGACAGAAACCCAAAAAGAGAGACAGACAGGCTTGTGGAGTGTGTGTTAAGACTTATTCACTCCAAACATGTCACATATGTGAAGAGGACATGCAGCAGATAAGACACTTAGATCACAGCAGTCCAGTTAGACAGGACACGACACAATATTATGCCAAGAGACAGACAGACAGACCGAAAGACAGAAACCCAAAAAGAGAGACAGACAGGCTTGTGGAGTGTGTGTTAAGACTTATTCACTCCAAACATGTCACATATGTGAAGAGGACATGCAGCAGATAAGACACTTAGATCACAGCAGTCCAGTTAGACAGGACACGACACAATATTATGCCAAGAGACAGACAGACAGACCGAAAGACAGAAACCCAAAAAGAGAGACAGACAGGCTTGTGGAGTGTGTTAAGACTTATTCACTCCAAACATGTCACATATGTGAAGAGGACATGCAGCAGATAAGACACTTAGATCACAGCAGTCCAGTTAGACAGGACACGACACAATATTATGCCAAGAGACAGACAGACAGACCGAAAGACAGAAACCCAAAAAGAGAGACAGACAGGCTTGTGGAGTGTGTGTTAAGACTTATTCACTCCAAACATGTCACATATGTGAAGAGGACATGCAGCAGATAAGACACTTAGATCACAGCAGTCCAGTTAGACAGGACACGACACAATATTATGCCAAGAGACAGACCGAAAGACAGAAACCCAAAAAGAGAGACAGACAGGCTTGTGGAGTGTGTGTTAAGACTCATTCACTCCAAACATGTCACATATGTGAAGAGGACATGCAGCAGATAAGACACTTAGATCACAGCAGTCCAGTTAGACAGGACACTACACAATATTATGCCAAGAGACAGGCAGACAGAGAGACAGACAGACAGTCAGAGAGAGACAAATGGACAGAGACGATGGAGAGAAAGACAGACTGCCAGACGGACAGAGAGACAGACAGGCAGACAGAGAGACAGTCAGAGCGAGACAGACAGAGAGACAGACAGACAGGCAGACAGAGAGACAGACGGACAGGCAGACAAACAGAGAAAGACAGAGAGACAGGCAGAAAGACAGAGAGATGGACAGACTGACAGAGAGACAGAAGGAGAAAGACAGACAGAGACAGGCAGGCAGACAGAAAGAAAGACAGAGAGAAAGACAGGCAGACAGACGGACAGAGAGATGGACAGAGAGAAAGACAGACAAAGAGACACAGGCAGACAGTGAGACAGATGGACAGAAAGACAGAGAGACAGGAAAAAAGACAGATGGCCAGACCGACAAAGAACTATTTTGTGAAACCTGTTGTATAATCAGGTCATCAGAGATGTGATGGACAAAGCTAAACGTGTACAGTTCTGTGTGTGTGTGTGTGTGTTGTGTCCCTACTCTGGAACAATAGGAGTGTAACAGTAAATCCATCGGAGTTACGTTTGTCGACACACTAACAGGTGATGTCATGTGACTCCGTCCTGTGCTCTCTGACCTTTAACAGAGATGCCTAACAGAAGCCGGGCTCAGCGGGCTGATCCCCCAGCACCGGACTGGAGGACAGCGGGCTGATCCCCCAGCACCGGTCTGGAGGACAGCGGGCTGATCCCCCAGCACCGGACTGGAGGAAAGCGGGCTGATCCCCCAGCACCGGACTGAAGGACGGCGGGCTGATCCCCCAGCACCGGACTGGAGGAAAGCGGGCTGATCCCCCAGCACCGGACTGAAGGACAGCGAGCTGATCCCCCAGCACCGGACTGAAGGACAGCGGGCTGATCCCCCAGCACCGGACTGGAGGAAAGCGGGCTGATCCCCCAGCACCGGACTGAAGGACAGCGAGCTGATCCCCCAGCACCGGACTGAAGGACAGCGAGCTGATCCCCCAGCACCGGACTGGAGGACAGCAGGGTGATTAATGATGTCATGTTCCACAAAGAGGACCTGGACGCCTCACATGGAACATGAAACAAACACCCCCATCACCACAGCAACAACACTGTGTCCGTCAAAGGTCAAGTCACCCGTCTGTCAACATATCACCTGTCTGTCAACATGTCCCCTGTCTGTCAACATGTCCGTCAAAGGTTATGTCACCTGTCTGTCAACATGTCACCTGTCTGTCAATATGTCCGTTAAAGGTCATGTCACCTGTCTGGCAACATGTCCCCTGTCTGTCAATATGTCCGTCAAAGGTCATGTCACCTGTCTGTCAACATGTCACGTGTCTGTCAACATGTCCCCTGTCTGTCAACATGTCACCTGTGTGTCAACATGTCACATGTCTGTCAACATGTACCCTGTCTGTCAACATGTGACCTGTGTCAACATGTGACCTGTGTGTCAACATGTCCCCTGTCTGTCAACATGTCACATGTCTGTCAACATGTCCCCTGTGTGTCAACATATCCCCTGTCTGTCAACATGTCCCTGTCTGTCAACATGTCACGTGTCTGTCAACATGTCCCGTGTGTCAACATGTCCCGTCTGTCAACATGTCCCTGTCTGTCAACATGTCACCTGTGTGTCAACATGTCCCCTGTGTGTCAACATGTCCCTGTCTGTCAACATGTCACGTGTCTGTCAACATATCAACTGTCTGTCAACATGTCCCCTGTCTGTCAACATGTCCATCAAAGGTTATGTCACCTGTCTGTCAACATGTCCCCTGTCTGTCAATATGTCCGTCAAAGGTCATATCACCTGTCTGTCAACATGTCACCTGTCTGTCAACATGTCACCTGTGTGTCAACATGTCACGTGTCTGTCAACATGTCCCCTGTGTGTCAACATGTCCCCTGTCTGTCAACACGTCCGCTGAGGCCAGTCCGCTGACTTCCAGCAGGTCAGGTTTACTTATTGACCGGTCGTCTCACAGGACCAAATGAGGGGCTCGAGGATTGAGGCTTTGGTGTGGTTTTATGATGAGTATTATTAAAGAAAACTACCGACACTGCTGATGGTGTCCCCAGTAAACGGGCCGCTTTGTGTGTTCTGTTTTCTTGTTTAAAGGACCCCAAACTGTCCCTTCATGGCCGAGGGTCGGCTGAGCAGGGGGTCAGTTTGGTGTGAAGTGCTTCTTCTTACCTTCTCCATCGCTGCCGTCAGGTTCATGTCAGCTGGCTGGTCTGTCCTTCGCCTCCTCTCTCTGGAAAAAACAGCCGTTCAGTCCCACACGTCAACGTTTCCACACAGCGCTGCCGGTTTGAGTCCTCGGGCCGTACCGGAAAGGAACTGGAGGGTCTGGATCTGGATCTGGATCTGGTTCAGTCACCTGGACTCCTTCTATCGACTCCACGTTCCGGGACCCGGGCTCTCTGTTCACTTTCCAGCTATTTCCTCCAGTTGTCTGGAACAGAAAACGACAAAAAGTGTTGCCTTCTTTCTACAGAGGACAGCAGTAAAGCTCTGCTCTTGTCCTCTGATCTGGAAAGGAGACCCTCGGCTCGCAGGTGACCACTCCACCGGGGTTTTAACTGGCGGCTCCCTCCGGCTGTCTGGACAGAAAGGCCTGTTTTGGTTTTCAGAGAGAGGGAGAGACAGACAGAGTAGCAGAGGGAGAGAGAGAGAGAGAGAGAGACAGAGAAATCCTTGTGGGATTCCCTACATTACCCACTGCCAGCCAATCACAGAGGACCTGAATATTCAACAGCCAATAGGAATGTGAGGGTTTTCTCCACCCTTCTCTGCCTTTCATTCTTTCTCCACCCTTCCCTGCCTTTCATTCTTTCATCCTGTAGTTTCTGTTCCTGGTTTTGCTTCGTCTGGCCCACGGCCTGATGACTTCATTCTTATCAGAGCCCTCAGGAATGTACCGCAAATACATTCCACACCACACCAGTCTGATCTACAGTCCCGCAGCGCTTCCAGAGCCGAGGTCCGGGCCCCCCCTCCTCAGGGGAGCACCAGGGACCACGAGGGGTGCAGGCCTCCCCTTCTTTTTTAAAGTCTTCAGAAACAGATTCATTAAATATTTTGCACAAAATCAAAATATGTCATTTGCGATACTGCTGCCACGACAACAAAAATCTATATCACACACACACACACACACGTTTAAATACACACACGTGTGTGTGTGTGTGTGTGTGTATATATATATATATATATATATATATATATATATATATATAAATGTTATAAAAAGCCTTTTTTGCCAGGCAGAACTATGTAACCTGCAAAGCTAGAAGAGTGGCTCGCTCCACCCAAAGAGAGGTGACGGAGCTCAGGAACTCTTGCTGGACACAGAAGCTCTGGAAATCCAGTGACTGGCAGACTCCGGTGACACCAGAGGCTTTTTCTTTTTTTGGATCCCCCCCCCCTTTTTTTTCTCTCCCCAATTGTACTTGGCCAATTACCCCACCCTTCTGAGCCGTCCCAGTTGCTGCTCCTCCCCCTCTGCCAATCCAGGGAGGGCTGCAGACTACCACGTCTCCTCCCATACACGTGGAGTCGCCAGCCACTTCTTTTCACCTGACAGTGAGGCGTTTCACCAGGGGGACGTAGCGCATTGGAGGATCATGTTATGCCCCCCAGTTCCCCCTCCCCCCCAGAACAGGCGCCCCGACCAACCACAGGAGGCACTAGTGCAGCAACCAGGACACATCCCCACACCCGGCTTCCCACCTGCAGACACGGCCAATTGTGTCTGTAGGGACACCCGACCAAGTCGGAGGTAACACGGGGATTCGAACCGCCGATCCCTTGTGTTGATTGGCAATGGAATAGACCACTACGCTACCCAGACGGACACCCAAAACTAACGCTTTCTGTGGAATATGTGATAAAACAATAAATAATGGAGAAAATCCAAAGAATAGGCCACAATGAAATCATGGAAGTGCAACATAGCAAATGTGTTGAGCTGGTGATGCTGGAATGTGTAGGTTTTTGTGTAAGAACATGAAATTGGTCTACATGCTCCGCTGTGCAGTAACTATATCCCCTGCACATGAGACACAAGCTGCCAGTCCCCAGCAATAAAGTGCACAGTTACGGTGACACAAGATTCTGTAGCAGTGGACGTCCACACATCACAAGTTATCGCTATCCTACCCGCTTTCCTCAGTGACTCCATGACTTTGGTTTTGGTTTCGTTGCAGAGTGTGAGTATTGCTGTGTCGGTGAAAAAATGTCAAGATGGGATGTTGTATCTCGGCTCCAAAGTGTGCAGCATAGCGTGACAGCCCTGGTTCTCAATGACTGAGTAGGGGAACAAATCATTTGCAGTAAAAGTTGCGACGGACTTCGTGATCACTTGTTCAATTGTTCTCTGGTTAGCAGCAACTACAACCGGCTGTTTTTCCCCCAACTCCGGATGGAAACATGAAATATGGTTTTTCGTTTGTTGTGTTCCCAAAATATTTTATTTAGTTAGACACAACTTGCATATAATGTGGCTCTTGTCCAGGTCCCTTTTCCCTTCAACTTCAGAGAAGCCAAAATGCTTCCATATGCGGCACGGTGGTGCAGTGGTTAGCGCGGTGGCCTCACAGCAAGAAGGTTCTGGGTTCAAGCTCCGCGGTAGTCCAACCTTGGGGGGTCGTCCTGGGTCGTCCTCTGTGTGGAGTTTGCATGTTCTCCCCATGTCTGCGGCGTGGGTTTCCTTCGGGTGCTCCGGTTTCCTCCCACAGTCCAAAGACATGTAGGTCAGGTGGATCGGCCGTACTACATTGCCCCTAGGTGTGAATGTGTGTATGTGTGTGTGTGTGTGTGTGTGTGTGTGTGTGTGTCGGCCCTGTGTGATGGCCTCGTGTCCTGTCCAGGGTGTCTCCCAGCCTGCTGCCCGATGACTGCTTGGAGAGAATCCAGCATCCCCGTGACCCTGACAGCAGGATAAGCGATTCGGCTAACGGATGGATTGACAACTTGCATACAATGTGGCTCTTGTCCAGGTCCCTTTTCTGTTCCACTTCATAGAAAGCAAAATGCTTCCATACGCTGACTTTTAAGCCAGAGGGGGCCGGTCGGATTGTATCCAACTTCAGTTGCTCACGTTCAGCCATCCTCACCAAAACTGAAGTAGTAGCCTAGCTCAGAATGTAAACTCGATGCACATATTTTACATCCGTTACGTTTCACCATCCAGTTGGTTCAGTGGCAGCCGTAAGGAGCGTACAGCCCAGTCAAGAATTGAATGTGGATACTACAGGGGCATCTCACTTCTGTCAACAACAGGCAAAGTCCTCGCTCGCATTCCCGCAAACCGACTGCTACCACTGGCCAAGGAAGTATTCCTCGAATCTCAGTGTGGCTTCCGCCCATCCCAAGGTACAGCAGACATGATATTTATTTACTGCACACCAACTCCAGAAAAATACCGTGAACAAAGGCAGCCTTTCATAGACCTGACAAAGGCCTTTGACACTGTGATCGCCAGGCTCTGTGGAGCATACTATCAAGACATGGCTGCTCTGACAAATATACATCAGAATATTGGGGCTTCTGCATGTCAGCCACAGTGCTCAGCAACAGCAGTTGTGAGTCAGAGCCCTTCACTATGGAAACAGGGGTCAAACAGGGATGTGTCATCGTACCCACCCTGTTTGCCATCTTTATTGCTGCCATACTCCACCTCATTAGCGAAGAGCTTCCACAGGGGGATCTCAATCCTATACAGAACTGATGGCAGGCTCTTCAACCTTAATAAGTTCAAGGCCAAGAGCAAAGTCTGCAACACCACCATCATGGAGCTTCAGTATACAGACGCCATTGCAGCACACTCTGCAGAAGACCTCCAGGACATTCTGCATGCCTTTGCCAAGGCATACAGAGCTCTTGGTCTAACATTAAACACCAAGAAGACCCAGGTCCTATATCAACCTCCTCCCAACCAGCCATCTACCCAGCCCACCATAAAAGTGTACAACAAAATTCTTGAAAATGTTGATCACTTCCCCTATCTCGGCAGCCTTCTCTCCTCAAAAGCTGACATCGACTCTGAGGTCAACCGTCGCCTGAGTTGTGCCAGTGGTGCTTGCGCCAAACTCGGTAAAAGAGTCTTTGAAGACAGACCTAAAGGCCCAAACAAAACTACAAAACTCCTGGTCTACAGAGCTGTGGTTCTCCCCACCCTGCTGTATGGAGCAGAGTCATGGACCACCTAGAGCAGGCACCTGAGAGCCCTGGAACAATACCACCAAAGGTCCTTATGAAAGATCCTGAGGATCAGCTGGGAGAACAGATGCACCAACATCAGCTTTCTGGAAGAAGCCAACATGACTAGCATCACCACCACAATAATGCAGCACCAACTCCAATGGACAGGCCATCTCATCCGCATGTCCAACACACGTCTCCCCAAACAGGTCCTGTACTCCCAGCTGAGGGAAGGTCAGCGAGCTCCCGGTGGGCAAAAGAAACATTTCAAAGACAATTTCAAGACCAGTCTGAAGAAATTCAACATCACATCGAGCAACTGGGATCACATTACACTGGATAGATGCTCCTGGAAGAAATCTGTTCAGGAAAGAGCTGCACATCATGAAATTGAACTCCACTGTGCCCCAGAGAAAAAGTGACAGCATTGCAAAGAGAAAGAGAAAAAGGCTCAACCACCACCACTTTCTCCTGTCCACATGTCACCAAAGCATGTGGATCGCGGATTGGCCTCTACAGCCATCTGAAGATCCACAAGTAGACAACCCAACAGAGAGGACAGTCATACTCGCTTCAAGTGACCGCCGATGATGATGATGATGATAATGACGATGATGACTGTAAATCAGCAACATTGGAGTGTTTTCAAACATGAACTGCTCCTTTAAGGTCCTGCGACAGCATCTCGATGAGGTTGAAGTTGGGACCTTGACTAGGCCACAGAGAACCTTAATTTTGTTTCTTTTGAGCTATTCTGAGGTGGACTTGCTCTTGTCTTTGGATCATTGTCCTGCTGCATAACCCAATTACTCTTCAGCTTCAGATCAGACTGTTGACCAGACATTCTCCTTCAGAATTATCTGGTAGAGAGCAGAATTCATGGTTCCTTCAATGATGGCAAGTCTTCCAGGCCCTGAGGCAGCAAAACATCACACTACCACCACCACGTTTGACTGTTGGTATGATGTTCTTATTGCAAAGTGCTATGTTTGCTTTACGCCAGAAAAAAATGGGACCAATGTCTTCCAAAAAAGTTCTTCATTTGACTCGTCTGTCCACGGAACATTATCCCAAAAGGCTTAGTGGTTATCAATGTGCTTTTCTGCAAATGTGAGACGAGCAGTATTGTTTGTTAGCAATGGTTTGTGCCTTGCAACTCTCCCACGAATGCCAGTTTCAAAAGTTTATTTGTCACCTACTTATCGTACAAGTACAATGAGCAGTGAAGATTTTTTTTGGCAAACTTCAAACTGTGCAACAAGAAGAAGCAGAAGAAGATAGGAATAAAATTTTAAAAGTTAAAAATCCGGGGATTACACAGAAGGTATTACACTGATAAGTATCTATATACAAATATATAAATAATGTACAAATTTGAAAAACGTATCTGAAAGAAAGTATCATAGGAAAAATTTATCTGAAAGAAAGTATCATAGGAAAAATGGCAGTAGTTACAGTTCTTTGTATGTATACACAGTTATCTATCTTATTGTTCTCATATATGGTGTTAAATACCCGTATGGTCTGGGGAAATAAACTCCTTCCGAGTCTCTCTGTGCTGGCCTTGTGGCTGTGGAGGCATGTGCCTGACCACAACGGCTTAAACAGTCCCTTATTGGGATGGTGGGGATTTATAACAATTCTTCTAGGCCTGGTCGTCTCTAGCTTTCTCTCTTCCGCAACACACTTCACTTTATTCTGCACTACTCTCTTTCTGCCACACCACTCCTGCACCATGTACAGATACATTTAACATATTACAACTACATACCTCTGTATATACTGTTACATTTCCATGTCAACTGTTAATTTCAAATTCAATGTGACGTTTGTTTAAATCTAAGTTGTAAACACCATGAATTTGGGCTTATTTGTAGTTATTTGTAGTTTTTAACTGCTCATACTGACTGCACATTTTATAATTTTATATTTTTTGTCAATTTTTAGATATTTTTTTTGTTTTAACTTAATCTGTTATGTCATATTCTTCAGCTTTTTGAGGTTGAACTGATGCCAAAGCATTACATAATTTCACTGTCAGCAATGTCTGCCACGCTGTGTTGTTTTGCATTTGACAAATAATACAACCTGAACTTGGTCCTGCACTGCTGGTGTATGTAGGAGGGTGAATGTAGGGGGGTGTATGTGGTCCCAGGGGTAAACTCAGCCAACCATATCACTCTCTGCAGGGCTTTTTGGTCTTGAGAGGTGCAGTTCCCACACCATTTTTTGCCCAGTCTCGTTTTTTTTTATGTCAAATCATGGACGAGGACCTTAGCTGAGGCTAGAGAGGCCTGCATTTCTTTGGATGGTTTCTTGGGTTTTTTTTTTTTTTGTGACTTCCCTGGATGAGTGGTTGCTGCACCCTTGGAGGAATGTTGGTAGGCCGACCACTCCTTGGAAGATTCTCCACTGTTCCAAGTTTTCCACTGTTCCAAGTTTTCTCCATTCGGAGACAGTGGCTCTCACTGTGGTTCACCGGAGTCCCAGAGCCTTAGAAATGGCTTTGTAACCCTTTCCAGGCTGATGTATCTCACCGACTCTTTTTCTCATCTCTTCCAAACATTCTTTTGATGGCGGCATAGTGTTCTGCTTGTTGAGACCTTGTAGCCTACTTCACATGGGTGGTAACGTCCTGTATAAGTCGTGTTTAGATTCAACAGGGCTGGCAGTCATCCAGCCTGGGTGTGTCTGCTCTAGTTGAATCCAATGATCAATTACATGGCAGCACGGTGGCGCAGTGGTTAGCACTGTTGCCTCACAGCAAGAAGGTCCTGGGTTCGAGCCCCGGGGTAGTCCAACCTTGGGGTCGTCCTCTGTGTGGAGTTTGCATGTTCTCCCCGTGTCTGTGTGGGTTTCCTCCGGGTGCTCTGGTTTCCTCCCACAGTCCAAACACATGTAGGTCAGATGAATTGGCCGTACTAGATTGTCTGATTAATCAAGTTTCTGTTAAAATGCACAAGGGGTTCTTTTAGAGAAAAAAGCATACGTGAAAAAATTGATAAACAGATTTCCTAAATACAAAATAATTACAAACTTTACCTCTGTGTACGTTCATAACCAATCATGAAGTGTCTGACACGCACAACAGGGAAACAAAGATGTGCTCAGCAATGTGGTTTAAATAATGAAATTACTCATCACAAACAACATAAGGGGTCTGTTATTGAGGAAACTGTGCACCCAGTGAATGAGGGGAGGGGGGACATTGAGATGGTGGAGTTTGCTGATCATCTGGTAGCATTGTATGGGGCTGAAGGCAGCGCTAAAGTCAATGACTTCCCTGGACTCCCCTGGCCACCATGCCAGGGGAGTCCAGGTGCTGAGCGAGGGTATGGAGGACATATCCCACATAGCATCCGGATGTGGGTCACTTCAGGCAATGATGCGGCACTGACGGCCTTCTTCTGGACCTGACAAAATGGATGGGAGCCTGAAGTGGCCCACATGTATAACAGCAAATATGGCCCAAATATGCCAAATCACATCCGGGCCTTTTTGGTAAAGATGCGGTGCTCTGGACAACATGTAATCTGGATGTGACCCTGAAGTGGCCCGTGTGGTAAATGGTGAATATGGCCCAAATATCACAAAACAAACATAGACCACCTTTGGCAAATATGTGGCACATGCGGCATTGCTATGGCTTGGTTCTGGCCCGGATCTGGCAAACAGGAGCGAACTGCCCAAGTGCCATCATTCCACGTGGTATGTGGGCTGGATGAAGTGTCAGATGTGGGATGGGTCCGGGCCACAGCCATTTTGCTATCTGGGATGCCACAGCATCCTCCGTTCCTCCTTGGCTTTATATGCAAATTGGTGGGGGTGTACTTGTGGGCTGACAACAGGGAGGATGAATTTAACACCAGTTTTACAAAGCATTTCATTACCAGTCTGTAGTGGTTCGGCTCAGAGGGGCGGGGTTTCTCAGGGACTGCTATGATGGTGGACGTTTTCCAGAGAACGGGTACTGATGCAGTCTGGAGGGATTCAGTGAAGATGGAGTGGAAGACAGGGACGAGTTCCATAGCATGTCTTCAGCATCCATCCTGGAATGCCATCTGGACCCAGGGCCTTACCAGCCTTGCAGCTTGACAGGTGCCGCTGGTTGTCGTCCTCTGTGAGGAGGGTGGGGTGTGTCTGCTGAGGGTTAGGTGGGGCAGGGTTCTTAGTAGTCTCTCACATTCTTTGAAGCAGTTGTAGGTGTCAAAGTGGGCACACAAAAAAAAAGTGCTGAGCTCTCTGGTGAATGAGCTGTGGTCAGCGAGTGATGGTACGTTGGATTCATTGTTGTTCCCTGTAGGTGTCCTGCCTTCTCAACAGCCTGTTTGTGTTCATATTACAGAATTCTTGTTCGAGTTTATCCGTATGTCTGAGTCTGCTTCCTGATGGCATTTTTTCAAGGAGAGGTTTATAGCCCCCCCCCTTTTCTCCCCAGTTGTATTTTGCCGACTACCCCCCTCTTCTGAGCCGTGCCGGTCACTGCTGCACCCCCTCTGCCGATCCGGGGAGGGCTGCAGACTACCACACGCCTCCTCCCATACATGTGGAGTCACCAGCCACTTCTTTTCACCTGACAGTGAGGAGTTTCACCAGGGGGACGTAGCGTGTGGGAGGATCACACTATTCCCCCCAGTTCCCCCTCCCCCCTGAACAGGCGCCCCGACCGACCAGAGGAGGCGCTAGAGTAGCGACCAGGACACATACCCACATCCGGCTTCCCACCCGCAGACACGGCCAATTGTGTCTGTAGGGCAGTGTCTGAATTACTGTGCGATGTCTGGTGGGACCCCCCAAAAAATAATAAGATTTTAGTAAAGCAAGAGCTGTTAAAATCTCGGACATCGCTTTACGACATGTTGGTCACACTGACATCAGCTCTATGTTGCGTTCACTGCATTTCCTTTCCAGCCACTAGGGGGCAGCCACACACTGATATGCCTACTATGAGTCTGGTTAGCAGACGGGACAGTTTACTTTCTCAATAACACATTAAGTATTAGAGTTTACCTTAGAATAAAACACCACAATGACCTGATGGCGGCGCTCTGTGGTTGTGGTTCCGTCTTCCATGAATTAGACGAACAATGGCCAACCTTGATCCAGGACTTAACGAATGGGACAGGGTGGCATTTGTCCGGTGGAGGCCCACTGACGTCCAGAAAGAGTGCGGATTTAAGACTTTGTGCTCTCAGTCCGTTGCGGGACTTTGTGTCTGTGACCCCCTTCCAAATTCTGCCGAAGTCCCGGGGAGGGTGTAGCTTTTACTTGGACCCACTAGTCTTCTCGGGATGTTCCCTTCTGTGCCTTGTTACGTCCACTCACCATATTCCTCCACTGCCTCTCTCGCCGGTTACGCCGCAGGTTGGCCAGGTCGTGCAACGGTAGCTACCGTTGTTGAAGCTAACGGTAGCTAACGTTGTTGCAGCTAACGGTAGCAGCTAACGTTGTTGCAGCTAACGGTAGCAGCTAACGTTGTTGCAGCTAACGGTAGCAGCTAACGTTGTTGCAGCTAACGGTAGCTAACGTTGTTGAAGCTAACAGTAGCTAACGTTGTTGCAGCTAACGGTAGCTGCTAACGTTGTTGGAGCTAACGGTAGCAGCTAACGGTAGCAGCTAACGTTGTTGCAGCTAACGGTAGCTGACGTTGCTGCCTCGGTTGCTCTGGGCTGGGTTACGGCAGGTAGGGTTAACGTTATGCTAGCTTCTGTGCTAACGTCCTTGCTGCTAGCACCAGCCTCGGCTGGTCTGCCACGCGATGGTGTTGTTTTGGCAGTTTAGTAAAACCAGAACCCGCCAGGTCCACTTGCTTTCGCTCTGCCATATTCGCGACCCTGTTTAACCGTGTCGCCGATCTGCGTGGGTAAAGTGAGAAACAAGCAACGTTTGCAATTTGCTGCCGTGACGTTATGACTCCATTCCCGCTTTGAAAGGAGAAAAAACGCGCCTGTTCTGCGCACAGCGCCTCCCTGGTGTGGCGGGTAATTACAGCCTATAGACACGACAGACCAGGGGTTTTCAAAGTGTGAGGCGCGCCTCCCCTGGGGGGCGCCAGAGAGCTTCGGGGGAGGCGCAGCGTGAGAGGAAAAAAACGTGAAGAAAACGTAACCGTAAACGTCTAGCTAAGTTTAGTTAACTCCAGCACTGCTTGGAGCAAAAGGAATGGGTTTCTAGTAACATGACCTACAGCGAGAAAGGAGGCAGCGTCTGGGGCAAGCAGGACACGGAGGAAGTAGGACCACCAGGATTATTTACAGTTTGGGTTTTCATGGCTTCGTCCTGAGGACGCCCCACCGCCGCGGTGTGTTATCTGCCGTTAGAGAGGAGCTAGCTAGCGACGGCATGAGACCGTGTAAAGTCCGGCGTCATGTCGATACCAAGCACCCAGGTGTGGTGACCAAGCCGCACAGCAGGAGGTGCTGGATAGGAAGCTAAAGGAACTGCGGTGACAGCAGAAAGCCAATGACACATTGTAGCGAATTCGGGGGACAACGCAACCACAGGAACTGCCGCGGCCGGGACGCGAACCCGTATCGCCCGCACCGCAGGAGACATCGCTAACCACTAGACTAAATGCTCAGACCCGCCAGCTAGCGGCCAGCGTGTCTCCTTATCCATGCACGTTACAATATTTAGCACCGTAAATACCATGGCAACCGCAGCATCATACCGAGTGGCGCTAGGCATAGCTAAGGCAGGTAAACCCCACTTTAAAAAGATGTTTACAATGTTTAAAAAGATGTTTAAAACGTTTAAAAATGTTGAAAAAGATGTTTAAAAATGTTTGAAAAAGATGTTTAAAAAAAATAAAAGATCATCTTCAAAGATATATCATTTATTGTTGAAACCCGTTTTTATACCTGAGTGGAAGATACATTATAGCAACAACAGTAACAGTAATAATAACAGCAGTGTAACCGGTTATTTTCTTGCCCGGTGCGGGATTCGATACGGGGTTAACTGCACCACAAGATGACGTCACTAACCGCCCGGCTACAGGGTCAGACCCGCTAGTTAGGGGCTAACGTGTCTTACAGCAGTAATAATTGGGGGGGGCGCGGCTGTTTTTATGTTCTCGGAGGGGGGCTCACTTTCCTACACTTTGAAAGCCCCTGCAACGGACAAAACCATGCTAGCGAATGTTGTTTAGCTGGTGTAGAAGCATGAGAAGTTCAGTAATCAATAAGCCCCTTCCCCCGGCCTTTTATTGTTGTTTCCTCTGGGGGTGCGTCGGACTTGGCCCTACTGCAATTCGAACCCTGCTTGTGGGGACACCCGACCAAGCCGGAGGTAAACGCTGGGATTCGAACCAGCGACCCCTGTGTTGGCAGACACCGGAATGGACCGCTACGCTACCCGGACGCCCCGTGGTTTATAGCGTCGAGGGAAACGCAGTGTTTACTGTGAAAAGCCTGTCGTTCCTCCTTCCGTCCGTTTAATGGGAATAAAGCTCCGTTTTCTAAAGGTACTGTAACGTGCATGGATAAGAGGACACGCTGCTGGCCGCTGGCTGGCGGGTCGGACCCTTTAGTCTAGCGGTTAGCGATGCCTCCTGCGGTGCGGGCGGTACAGGTTCGCTTCCCGGCCGCGGCACTTCCTGCGGTTGCGTTGTCCCCCGAATCCGCGACAGTTTAAATCATGTGTCAGCCGCATTGCTACGTTCCTACTACGGACACCACTTTTCATAGACACGAACAAATATAGAAAGAGAAGGCACTGAAACTGCCATGTTTGTGATTTTGTGAAATTCGCCCGTGGACCCTCATTTTACACTTACTGCGCTCCACAGCGCCCCTGGTGGCCATCGTTAGAGTGGCACAGCGCCTCGGCGAGGAGCGGACAGTGAGCTTACTCGCAGACCTGCAGGCAGCAAAAACAAAAAAAGACGAATTCTCCGAGAAATCAGTCACCTCCCTTCTGCTCTCCACACTCGGGCTCCCCCGGCGCTTCGGAAAGCCCGGCCATGACGTCATCCCCATCGGTAAATAATCAGGCGCTGAAGCCAAACGGCAGCTTATGACGTCACCGTCCTCTTTCAGGTCTGTAAAGTTTCAGCATGTCTCCGAGGTCTTAACTGGACAGACTTCTCACTAACCTGTCTGTATGCTGCTGGTGCAACACAAACAAAAACCATGTGTGAATGACAAGGTGGCGGTCTGGTTTAAGGACACGAGTCCCGAATATCCCCCAGCGACGCTAAGCGACGGGTCGGTGTCAGTTCTGGCCCAGTAATCATTCAACGTGACCTGGAAACATTTCAATCGTGTCGAAACGCGAATATACAGCCCAGGGGGTCACGGCAGAGGCCAGCGTTGGTTCTCTGTGTAGTCGGCTCTGTGCGTAACTGTAGTCCACTGACTTCCGGTTTCTACTGCAGCGGTCACACCAGTTTCCGGTTTGTTGGCGCGCGCAGTTGACGGTAGCATATTTTTTTCGCGACGCCTGCAAGTCGTCCTTCCAGGACAACTCAGTTTTTATGACCTGGTTCTTATTTTGATAGTTGTCCCGGAACACACGTTGTAAAGCAGAGTCCAGCGGTGGTCCCGTGTCCAAAATGAAGCCAGTGAGTAAAAAGATATCATAGCTGATATTTATGATGGAAAACAAAAAACAACTATGAAACGAAGACTCACGTGGTAAAAAACAGAATTATCCTTCAAATGCTGCCCTCTGCTGTTGGGTGGTATGCATAACAACAGACAGAAACATGAAGTAATTGGACAGAAAGGAAGTAATTGGACAGAAAGGTAGTGATGGATAGTCCTGCGGTGGAAATCCGAGTACTGTGGTAGCTGATTTTACTGAGACAAACTACGACAGAACCCCCCGGTGTTTTTAAATGGACTCGTGTGATTATTTTCTAATCATTTAAAGACCGACTCATTTGTTTTAATCAGTACCACTTATTGACACCTGCTGATATATACAAGTCGTATGATGATGATTTACAAGCCATATACCATATTTACTAGTTATTACGGTATTTGCTAATCATATGATATCTACTACTCACATTATGATATATTGACTGTGTATCTGCACTGTAATTTCTAACAAGTTTGCTTAAAAATCAGGAAACCAATTACCTTGGGAAAAGCAAATGAACTTGTGTCAAGTTGTGTGAAATCATTTCACACAACTTGACACAATTAAGTTCATTTACTTACTTTTCTCAAGGTAATCGGTTTCCTAATTTTTTTAAGGAAACAACTTTTAGAATTTACAGCGTGGGAGGCTGTGGGAACGTGTCAGTGTGTCCAGCAGAGGGCGCTCCTACCGCTCTGGCTTCAATGGAAGGAGGGGAATGCTTGGTATTGGCCACATTACATGGACTTGGCATGTTTTTATCAAAGAGCTTTACAAGTTAACACCTTTTCAGCTTTTAGCGGGAGGGCTGAGCTTCAATAGTGTTTCACACTTGTTCCCGAGCAACAACTGGGGCGACGCCCCCTGGTGTTTATTTAGGGCCGTCTGCCAAGAAAGACCAGCCTGACGGTGCTCTCATAGGAAGCTTTTATGATTAACAAACTACACCTGTTTCTTTGCTGCTAGTGAAGGTTTTACAGCATCACAACAAACGGAGACCGTCTGAACCTTTCCTCCACCACTCCAGAGCAACGTGGTGTCCTCCGTCAAACAATCACTTCATCATGATGGACATGGTTCATCATCATCATCATCATCATCGAAGTGACCTCTTCAGTCTCAGCTGACTGCAGGTACCCCACCCTTATAAACAACACAGTGGCTGCAGGTACCCCCACCCTTATAAACGACACAGTGGCTGCAGGTGTCCCCACCCTTATAAACAACACAGTGGCTGCAGGTGTCCCCACCCTTATAAACAACACAGTGGCTGCAGGTGTCCCCACCCTTATAAACAACACAGTGACTGCAGGTACCCCCACCCTTATAAACAATACAGTGGCTGCAGGTACCCCACCCTTATAAACAACACAGTGGCTGCAGGTACCCCCACCCTTATAAACAATACAGTGGCTGCAGGTACTCCACCCTTATAAACAACACAGTGGCTGCAGGTACCCCCACCCTTATAAACAATACAGTGACTGCAGGTGTCCCCACCCTTATAAACAATACAGTGGCTGCAGGTGTCCCCACCCTTATAAACAACACAGTGGCTGCAGGTGTCCCACCCTTATAAACAATACAGTGACTGCAGGTGTCCCCACCCTTATAAACAATACAGTGACTGCAGGTGTCCCACCCTTATAAACAATACAGTGACTGCAGGTGTCCCCACCCTTATAAACAATACAGTGACTGCAGGTACCCCACCCTTATAAACAACACAGTGGCTGCAGGTGTCCCACCCTTATAAACAACACAGTGACTGCAGGTACCCCCACCCTTATAAACAATACAGTGACTGCAGGTACCCCCACCCTTATAAACAATACAGTGACTGCAGGTGTCCCCACCCTTATAAACAATACAGTGGCTGCAGGTGTCCCCACCCTTATAAACAACACAGTGACTGCAGGTACCCCACCCTTATAAACAATACAGTGACTGCAGGTGTCCCCACCCTTATAAACAATACAGTGGCTGCAGGTGTCCCCACCCTTATAAACAACACAGTGGCTGCAGGTGTCCCCACCCTTATAAACAATACAGTGGCTGCAGGTGTCCCCACCCTTATAAACAACACAGTGGCTGCAGGTGTCCCCACCCTTATAAACAACACAGTGGCTGCAGGTGTCCCCACCCTTATAAACAACACAGTGACTGCAGGTACCCCACCCTTATAAACAATACAGTGACTGCAGGTGTCCCCACCCTTATAAACAATACAGTGACTGCAGGTACCCCACCCTTATAAACAACACAGTGGCTGCAGGTACCCCCACCCTTATAAACAATACAGTGACTGCAGGTGTCCCCACCCTTATAAACAATACAGTGACTGCAGGTACCCCACCCTTATAAACAACACAGTGGCTGCAGGTGTCCCCACCCTTATAAACAACACAGTGGCTGCAGGTGTCCCCACCCTTATAAACAACACAGTGGCTGCAGGTACCCCACCCTTATAAACAACACAGTGGCTGCAGGTACCCCACCCTTATAAACAACACAGTGGCTGCAGGTGTCCCCACCCTTATAAACAACACAGTGGCATAACGAACCAAACCAACGTCCATATGCACATATGGTGTGAGCATTAACTAGGTCCAAAGGTAACTCTGGTTACCAGCCTGGCAGACAAGCCTGATGTCCTCTGCAACACATTCCTTCCCAACTTAAGATCCCTACCCAGCATGCTCAGACGCCCCACCTTCAGCCCCCCTCCAACCCCCCCCCCAACCCAACCCAACGTCTTTCTGCACACACCTTCATAACAGGCCCACAACAGAACTGGTGGTACAACTGAAATAATCCCAGCAACCTTCCAGTTCAGCACCCTGCGGAGCCACAGAAGAAGAAGAAAAAAGGATTAAATTGGTGCTTTTTGTGCAGGTCCCCCTGAGTTTGACATTCAGATTAGCCCGAGGGGCTGGGGCTTAAACAGTCGGGCGCAAAAGTGCTGCTGTCATTCTGATGAGCTCCTCAAAAGTGGAGTGACGAGCAGCGATCCAGAGACGTCTACTGACTGAATGCACTGGGTGAATTAACGATTACGGTTGCGTAACCTCAGGGTACATCCTGAATACTGCACCCTGAGAAACGATACAGTGTAAGATCCCTGCGGTCAGGTGAGACTGAAGAGGTCACCTAGATGATGATGAAGAAAAGTCTCTCTCAGCAGACGTTGTGTCCAGATGAACTGAGTCAACCTTCTGTGATGTGCTTACCTGGATTACTGAGCACGTGTGAAGACATTTCTGTGTTCAGCGTGGACTCTACACACTCAACTGAAATCTAAAATCTCCCATCTCTGCCGGGTTGAAACACAGACAGGCCGAGAGCTTTGCTATCAAAGTTACAAATGCTGTGATGTCATCAGTGAGTGAAAGGGAGGTTTGACTTCCACTGGTTTGAGGAATCCCTCTAGTTTTTTATATATCTTATAAATCCATATGATGTCGTTATCCTGTGTAAATGTTATATCCTTCTCTCACTCAGACGTGACTTTTGTTATTTTTGTCTACATGCTGCTCACGTGGCCTGGGTCCTGGGCTGTCCCGGTGGTGTCTGGACACTGCTTGACATCCTCCTCATCATGTTCTTCATGTATTTATAATTCCATTATAACTGTGTTATCCTCTATCAGTGGTGTATTGTGTAAATTGTGTAAACACAACATCATGTCAGGTTGTGCGTCTTGGGAGAGAGACCCTCCTCTGGTGCTCTCCCTGGGCTTTCTTCCTGTTGTTCCTCCCTGTTCAAGGGTTTTAGGGAGGTGTTCCTTATCCCATGAGAGGGTCTAAGGACAGGATGTGGTGTTGCTGTAAAGCCCCCTGAGGCACATGTGTAATTTGTGATGTTGGGCAACACAAATAAAATTGGAGACAGTCATGCAAATTCACACTTACTGTAATCATGAGTATTTTGTATCTTTGGGTGTCAGCATGAAGGGTTCCCTCAGTCTCCCCAGTTTGTATGATTCTAGAACTGATCTAGTCCCATCAGAACCTCTCCACTAAGATGTTAGTCACACAGTCTTGTTTCACTAGAAGACCAGCTGCCTGCTTCCAACAAATGTGAACTGTTGCTAAAAAACGGCTTTGTTAAAGAAATAATCGTGGGGGGGGGGGGGGGGACATTTGGAATACAAGAAAACTCCTTTTCCACACAAAGAGCAGGGAGCCTGTGGTCCTGTGCAGCGAGGTCACTGCAGAGGACCCCTGGTACACCCGTCACTCCAGCCCACACTGTGGAAAACACAGGGCTCCATTTGGCAGCATGGCACCCAGCTTACATGACAGAAACACCTATCAGGCTAATGACAACACAATTAAAAGACATTAGATTAAATTAAAGAAAAAAAACACGAGAAAAACAAAAGACAAGGCAACATGATCCAGCAGTGGTTAACAGCAGAGCCATATATATATATATATGTGTGTGTGTGTGTGTGTGTGTGTGTGTGTGTGTGTGTGTGTGTGTGTGTGTGTGTGTATGTATATGTATATATGTATATGTATATCTACACACACACACACACACACACACACACATATATATAGACAGTTAGTCCAGGTTGTATGGTGGTCCAACGAGGTGTTGGCTCTAAATATGATGCAAGTCCTCCGTGACGACACAATGGTAACATGGACAACATTCCTAATGTCAGCTGGTACTGACACCACGGAGCAGAGAACCACCTGGTACTGACACCATGGAGCAGAGAACCACCTGGCACCTACACCACGGAGCAGAGAACCACCTGGTACTGACACCACGGAGCAGAGAACCACCTGGTACCTACACCACGGAGCGGAGAACCACCTGGTACCTACACCACGGAGCAGAGAACCACCTGGTACTGACACCACGGAGCAGAGAACCAGAGAACCACCTGGTACCTACACCACGGAGCAGAGAACCACCTGGTACTGACACCCCGGAGCAGAGAACCACCTGGTACCTACACCACGGAGCAGAGAACCACCTGGTACTGACACCATGGAGCAGAGAACCACCTGGTACTGACACCATGGAGCAGAGAACCACCTGGCACCTACACCACGGAGCAGAGAACCACCTGGTACTGACACCACGGAGCAGAGAACCAGAGAACCACCTGGAACCTACACCACGGAGCAGAGAACCACCTGGTACCTACACCACGGAGCAGAGAACCACCTGGTACTGACACCCCGGAGCAGAGAACCACCTGGTACCTACACCACGGAGCGGAGAACCACCTGGTACCTACACCCCGGAGCAGAGAACCACCTGGTACCTACACCACGGAGCGGAGAACCACCTGGTACCTACACCACGGAGCAGAGAACCACCTGGTACTGACACCACGGAGCAGAGAACCACCTGGTACCTACACCATGGAGCAGAGAACCACCTGGTACTGACACCACGGAGCAGAGAACCACCTGGTACTGACACCACGGAGCAGAGAACCACCTGGTACCTACACCATGGAGCAGAGAACCACCTGGTACTGACACCCTGGGGCAGAGAACCACCTGGTACTGACACCACGGAGCAGAGAACCACCTGGTACTGACACCACGGAGCAGAGAACCACCTGGTACCTACACCACGGAGCAGAGAACCACCTGGTACCTACACCACAGAGCAGAGAACCACCTGGTACCTACACCATGGAGCAGAGAACCACCTGGTACTGACACCACGGAGCAGAGAACCACCTGGTACCTACACCACGGAGCAGAGAACCACCTGGTACCTACACCACAGAGCAGAGAACCACCTGGTACCTACACCATGGAGCAGAGAACCACCTGGTACTGACACCACGGAGCAGAGAACCACCTGGTACCTACTCCACGGAGCAGAGAACCACCTGGTACCTACACCACGGAGCAGAGAACCACCTGGTACCTACACCATGGAGCAGAGAACCACCTGGTACCGATACCACAGAGCAGGGCTGTGGCCAACATGGCTGCCAGTGAACATTTATGGTCAAACTTAAATCTATTCATTGATCCTCTATTTGCTTGTGTTAATGCATAGTAAATCTGTTTCTCTTCAATCCCCATCCCACATCCATCTCCCTCCCTCTCTCCCTCCGGCACAGCATGTGTTGTCGGTAAAGTTTGCATGAAGGCGCCGAATTGTGTTGTGTTCTGCTGGAAGGCCTGGCCCAGTCCTACATGATGATGCGTGGTTCTGGTACTGAGTCTGTGATGGACTTGTGGGGCAGGACGTTGGCGCCGTTCAGGTACAGCTCGTCATTTACGATCACATCTTCTCCCAGGACCGTCACGTTCTCCATACGCACCTGACGCACATGCAGAGGAAATCATCAGTTCACATTATCATTAATACAACAACGTCACCGCTGCAAGGCACCACGAGCCTGATGCTGGTACATCTGGTCCCCTACTCTCCTCTTTACCAGTCACCTCAGCAGCTCAGCAGCTGCACTCTGAACACCTGCTTACAGCGGGGAAAGTAGTGGCAGCCGTTGGTGAATCTGAATGTTTAAAGAACGACCGGGATATCATTCCTACCTAAAATGACCATGGGTGGTCAAAATGACCACCGGTTTTTAAACTCTATATTCTGTTGAGGTACACCCAGTTGAGATATTAATGCATTACATACGTACGTTAGCATGTCTGTTAGGAAACGACTGACACCAAAATTAACATTTTAACAACTTTAATACTATTTTTTCCAGCGAGTTCTGGGTCTACTCCCGGGTCTCCTCCCAGTTGGCCAGCCCGGTAAACCTCCAAAGGAAGGCACCCAGGAGGCATCCTAATCAGATGCCCGAACCATCTCAACTGGCTCCTTTCGATGTGAAGGAGCAGCGGCTCTACTCCGAGCTCCCTCCGGATGTCCGGCGAGCTCCTCACCCTGTCTCTAAGGCTGAGCCCAGACACCCTACGGAGGAAACTCAGTTCAGCCGCTTGTGTCCACGATCTCACCCATTCGGTCACTACCCAAAGCTCATGACCATAGGTGAGGGTTGGAAGCAAGACGGACTGGTAAATGAGAGCTTTGCCTTACGGCTCAGCTCCCTCTTCACCACAACGGTCTGGTACAACGTCCACATTACTGCTGATCCCAGAACTCGCTGGAGGGACTACATGTCCAATCTGGCCTGGGAACGCCTTAGGATCCCCCAGGAGGAGCTGGAGGGCGTTGCTGGGGAGAGGGAGGTCTGGAGCGCCCTACTTAGTTTGCTGCCACTGCGATCCCACCCCGGAGAAGTGGCTGAAGATGAGATGAATGAATGAATGAATAATACTACTTTTCAAACAATTTAAAATGGCCGCTGTCCAGCGCCTGTAAATACTGCGGCGCCTCGGTGGTAGTCATGGTGCGTCTGTAACGGCGTCTGTAACCAGACATGTTGGACATAATCAAACATCTAGTTTAGACTATCTCTCTGCACTGGAGGGCGCTAGTGTGTTTCTAGCACAGAGCAACGAAGTTCACGAAGGGAATGTTGCGACCAACACGTGTCATAAATACTGACATGACGCACACAATCACGCACACATTACAAGACGGTCATGTTGACCCCTCATGGTCGTTTTAGGTAGATCTGATCTTAACTTTTTGTGCAGTTGGTGTAAAACTCATTTTAATGCAAACATATGCAGTTTTAGGAGAATTCAGGGAGCAGCAGGTCTGTATCTTTATTTTTCACAAACTTATTGAACGTTGAAAATCCAAAACGGTCACAATGACCGCCATGGTGGTTCTAGTGCCAAAATAAAGGACACACCAGTATCTGGTGGGTTTTACAGGTGACGGGTCATCTTGCACCTGCACAGAGACGAGGTTTCACAGTGAGGAGAATGATGCTGTTTCATATGTGAGCAGGATAAATAAAGCCTCCATCACAGCATCTACTCACCTCTTCTTCCTCTTCATAGCTTCATATACAACGAACTACAGCGGCATTTTAAGATGATTAAAACTACCCTTCTTATTCATACAGCCATCATTACTATTACCACTATAAGTACCGTGTACCATCCTACACCTGCATGCTGTCATTTGGGAAAGGTTTTTATTCCGTGACATTAAAGTTCCCTGCCTCTACCACCAGGGCTGTAGTGGGCGTGCATGTCGGGGTCCACGCCGCTCTTACTGGGCTGGACCGACACATGTTAATGCAGAACCTCCGCTGTTTCTTTGTGATGGACCGTGTGGTTATCAAACTACACAGCAATGTGTTGTGTAACTCCACCAGCTTCTCAGAGGGCAGCTGAGCTACAACGTCCAGGTTATGGCCCAGCCCACCACCTGTGGACCAGCGTCCTCACCCTCTGCATCCTCCCATCTCCTGCAAGCACAGTCTCAGCACTGCAGGCTTCTCCCATCCACAGCAGCCACATTCAGACACTCACCTCACTTATCTCTGTCCACCCAACTCCTTCACACACCATCCAGCTCCCTTACACACCACCCAACTCCTTCACACACCACCCAGCTCCCTTACACACCACCCAGCTCCCTTACACACCACCCGACTCCCTTACACACCATCCAACTCCCTTACACACCATCCAACTCCCTTACACACCACCCAACTCCTTCACACACCACCCAGCTCCCTTACACACCATCCAACTCCCTTACACACCACCCAACTCCCTTACACACCATCCAACTCCCTTACACACCATCCAACTCCTTTACACACCACCCAACTCCCTTACACACCATCCAACTCCTTTACACACCATCCAACTCCCTTACACACCATCCAACTCCCTTACACACCATCCAACTCCCTTACACACCATCCAACTCCCTTACACACCATCCAACTCCCTTACACACCATCCAACTCCAACTCCAACTGCACTAGCGCCAACCAGAGGAGGCGCTAGTGCAGCGACCAGGACACATCCCACATCTTGCTTCCCACCCGTAGACATGGCCAATTGTGTCTCTAGGGATGCCCAACCAAGCCGGAGGTAACACGGGGATTCGAACTGGTCATCCCCGTGTTAGTAGGCAACAGAATAGACCGCTACACTACCCAGACACCTAATGTTACATATATTATTATAAAACATTTAAACTATTAATCTGATTCATTTTGCAGGTATAATCAATGGTGTTATTAGTAATATAACGAAGTATAAATAATGTAATTGGTATTAATAGAATATTTTTGTATTAATGTGCTCACCCATTGGCCAACGGAGGAGCTCCAGCCCACGATGCAGCTCTCCAGCCAGGAATGGGACCGAACCCGGGCCCCCTTCAGAACCGTGCAGCGTTTGATCCTCACCCCGTCCTCCAGCACCACCCCGGCCCCGATCGTCACGTTGGGACCGATGGTACAATTCTCTCCAATCTGAGCCGACGGGTCCTGGGGGGGGGGGGGGTTACAACATACAGACAGGCATGTATAAAAGAGACGAGTATAACAGACAGACATCACCACTACTGAGTCAGGCTCAGGGCAAACTACCTAAATCCTACATAACACCCCTTAGCGAAATAGCAAGCACTAACTGTTAAACTACACTAAATAGTTCCCCACAACTAACTGTACTTCTACAGAAACAAACCTTATGTGTCCAGTTCCTGTATAGACTCAAGATTTAGTTTGTCCTTTTCACTATGTACCTGCACACATGAATAAAAACGAAATGCCGTTTCTCCCAGCCCACGGCAGCGCAACAGAAACGACAAACATCCATCCACCCGTCCACTATCTGAACCGCTTATCCTGCTCCCGGGGTGGCGGGACGATCGAGCCTATCCCAGCAGTCACTGGGCGGCAGGCGGGGAGACACCCTGGACAGGCCGCCAGGCCATCACAGGGCCCCCCCCCCACCACACACACACACACACACATTCACACCTATTGACAATTTGATACGGCTGAGTCACCTGACCTACATGTCTTTGAGTCACCTGACCTACATGTCTTTGAGTCCCCTGACCTACATGTCTTTGAGTCACCTGACCTACATGTCTTTGGACTGTGGGAGGAAACCGGAGCCCCCGGAGGAAACCCACACAGACACGGGGAGAACATGCAAACTCCACACAGAGGACGACCCGAGACGACCCCCAAGGTTGGACCACCCCGGGGCTCAAACCCAGGACCTTCTTGCTGTGAGGCAACTGTGCTAACCACTGCACCACCGTGCCGCCCAAAGATAAAAATACACATCCAAAAGTCCCTCAAAACGATACCACTAAAATAACATAAAAACAGAGAGAACAAAACAAAAAAAGCACAAACAATTAACAACACAGTTTATTCAAGTGCCATTTCCATTCAGTGTTGACAGCCAGTGTCTGTCAACGAGTGACCAGCACTGATGGGGGGTGGGGGTAGTGGGGGTCCTTAATGATGCTGGAGACTCTGCCAACACAGCGGTGATGGTAAATCTCCAACAGGAAGGGGGAGAGGGGCACAAATGATCTTGCGAGCTGTCCTCACTATCCTGTTCAGCTACGTGAGACCGTAGGTTAGAATACTTTCAGTGGTGCCCCTGTAGAAGGTGGTGAGGGCTGGATTGGGGAGGCTTGCCCTTTTAAGTCTCCGGAGGGGATGGAGCCGCTGTTGGGCCTTTTTAACGATGGCCAAGGTGTTAATGGTTGAGGTCAGGTCGTCTGCCAGGTGCACTCCCAGGAACTTGATGTTACTGACCCTCTCCACAGTGAGGCCATCGATGGTCAGCGGCGTATGATGGTGCCTGCTCACCCTCCTGAAGTCAATCACCATCTCTTTTGTTGTGCTTATATTCAGGGAGAGGTTGTGGGGATCGCACCATGCTGTTAGCTTCTTCACCTCCATCCTGTATGCAGATTCATCATTATTGCTGACGAGATCCACTACTGTTGTATCATCTGCAAACTTGGTGATGTGGTTGGTGTCAAATTTGGCAGTACAGTCATGGGTTAGCAGGGTGAACAAGACGGGGTCAGGACGCAGCCCTGGGGTGAACCTGTGCTCACTAAGATGGAATTTGATGTGAGGCTGCCCACCCTGACAGCCTGCTGCCGCTGCATCAGAAGTCCAGGACCCAGGTACAGGTACCAGTGTGCACGTCCAGCAACCTCAGCTTCTCTACCAGTTGTTGTGGTATGATGGTGTGTGAAATGCCGAGCCGAAATCGATGAAGATGATCCTGGCGTAGGCGTTCTTCCCTTCCAGGTGTGACAAAGTGAGGTGGGTGTGGTAGATATTGTGTCTTCTGTGGATCGGTTGGCTCTATATGCAAACCGTAAGGGATCTAGGTCTGCAGTGAGGTAGGCCTTGATGTAACTAACATGCCATCTAGCAGCGACATACAACAAACCAGCCACTCACTCACTTCTGTGTAACACTGAGTATGTAAATCACATAATGAGTACATAAAGAGTATGTTAATCACGTAATGAGTACATAAAGAGTATGTAAATCACATGAGTACATAAAGAGTATGTTAATCACGTAATGAGTACATAAAGAGTATGTAAATCACATGAGTACATAAAGAGTATGTAAATCACATAATGAGTACATAAAGAGTATGTAAATCACATGAGTACATAAAGAGTATGTAAATCACATCAAGCACAATGGAGGACAAACTTAGTGGCTGGAACTAAACTCACCACCAGAACGTTCCCGAGAAAGCCGGCTCCTGTCCGCAGCCTCTCCGGAGCTTGCTGTCGAAGAGACTGCAGGTATAAACACATCCCTATCAGGAAGTCTTTAGGCTGTCCAATGTCCATCCAGAACCCTGCAGACAGACAGGCAGACAAGACAGACAGGCAGGCAGACAGGACAGAAAGAAACCGGGCAGTCATGACAAAGGACAGACAGAAAGAGAGACAGACAGACAGAGACGTGCAGCATTAGGTCCACACTGCTCGTCTTTTGACCTGCAGAGTGACGGGATGTCTCCTTGTGTTGTGGAACGGTGGCTGTAATGTTTCATGAAGCGTCAGCAGCAAGGTTGACCAGTCAACGTGACCCATTCCCCCGCCATCTGAAACCTGGGTGGTTCAACAACCTCCTGGGTTTGTGCCCCAAGATGGACTTCATGTAATCTGAAGCCAGCTGGTTATTACACAGTCTTAAGAAGCCGTCACATCACAAGGAGGCTCAGTCTGCTGCATGTCTCTTGTTTTTTTATTTCCAACAAACTACAAACTCAACAGTGTTTCCTTCAGACTGCTCCCCCACACAGAACTGCAGGAAACACATTCACTACTCCACGGACCAGAGTCTCTAGCTAATCCACATCTTTCTACCACTTCTGAGAGCATTTCTGTACATCTGAGGGGACAGCAGGATGGACAGGGTTGAGTCAGACAACGCTGGGAGGAAACGTGAGGACAGGACGGTTACAGCAAAGGAATCAAAACCAGCAGCGTGGCCATCTCCTTCTTGGTTTGGGCTTCCTTAACCGCTTTTTTCTGATTGGCCTTGCCC
The DNA here is from genome assembly GCF_029633865.1 of Lampris incognitus. Lineage (NCBI taxonomy): Eukaryota > Metazoa > Chordata > Actinopteri > Lampriformes > Lampridae > Lampris > Lampris incognitus. Next base: position 148,000,769 of record NC_079212.1, on the reverse strand, counting down.
TGAAAAACATAACCACTGGACAAAAATGATCCAGAAGGGCACTATATCTGACCCATTATGATTTTTACAATTTACCCCCAGATCCCCCCTCCCCCCCCCCCCAGTTGTAATTGGCCAATTCCCCCACTCTTCTGAACCGTCCCGGTCTCTACTCCACCCCCTCTGCTGATCCGGGGAGGGCTGCAGACTACCACATGTCTCCTCTGACACATGTGGAGTCGCCAGCTGCTTCTTTTCACCTGACAGTGAGGCGTTTCACCAGGGGGGCGTAGCACGTTGGAGGATCACGCTATTCGCCCCCGAACAGGCACCTCGACCGACCAGAGGAGACGCTACTGAAGCGACCAGGACACACACCCACATCCGCCTTCCCACCTGCAAACATGGCCAATTGTGCCTGTAGGGACGCCCAAACAAGCCAGAGGCAACACAGGGATTCGAACTGGGATACCCATGTTGGTAGGCAACGGAATAGACCGCCACGCTACCCGGACGCCCTCTGATTTTTACAATTTAGACAGGTAGGTTGGTGGTCAGCAGACTTGTCACAGTGGTTTCTGTTTAACACCCGTGTTCGTGTTGCTATCCAGTATGACCGTTGATAAAAGGTGTTACCACCGTTCACCAGTCGGACAGGTCAGCCTTCCATATTGTGGACTACAAACCTCCATCCTGTCTTACAACGAGCCTCGCAGTTTAGAGAAACAATGCATCTTACCTGAGGTCAGGTTGGAATTTGATACCAACAGAATCACATGACTGGACGATGACCCCAGCTCTTTTACACTCTCATTGGTTAGCCGCCATCCCGTTAGATGCATTGTTACCTTATTATTTATTCTAACTACCGTACTGATCCGAATATAAGACGACCCTGATTATACACACCCGCCCCCCCTATCAAGACTCATTTTTGGAGACTTTTTGAAGACCAAATCTCGTTTTTATTCATAGTGAAAAAACAACCATGTAGCCTATCAAAATTTCAATAACTGCATTAACCATGGCAGTGAAGTGTAATTGTAGAACAGTCTTGAAACAAATCTGACAGACAGAAAAAACAAGACTAGGTTCAAACCTAGTACATGGCTAGACCGCCACTACCTTTAGAAAGCGACTGTTTTGACATTGGTTCCATTTTAAAACGTTTACAGTTTGAAATACAGTTAAATAGCATTGTTCATGAGTGAGGGTAGGATGGAGCGGGAGATTGACAGGTGGATTGGTGCAGCATCAGCAGTAATGCGGACGTTGTACCGGACCATTGTGGTGAAGCGGGAGATGAGCCGGAATGAGGCGTTCCAGTATTGTCCACAAGCAGCAATATATCACGTTTGTTAGTGTGCGAACCGCTGAGTCACGACCGATAGGGAAACTCCTACTTCCGTGTTTACCAGCGACTTTGTTGGTTGTCCGACCAATCGTGTAACTTCAGTAACGTTGTTGGTCACCGCTAGCTGGAACCATCGTTGGTCACCTGATCCAGCGGCCAAATCGTGTCAAACTGATCACTCAGAAGGTCAGTCAGTCTGAGACATTAAGGTTTGTAGACCTGGCCCCGCTGGCCGGTCCAGCCAAAAACAAGGTGCTTCAGTCAGGAGGGAACATTCGTTTTACAGATATTTAGCACCGTCTGTTTTTCACTCATTTATCTTCAGCCACTTCTCTGGGGTTGGGTCGCGGTGGCAGCAAGCTAAGTAGGGCATTCCAGATGTCCCTCTCCCCAGCAACGCCCTCCAGCTCCTCCTGGGGGATCCCAATACGTTCTCAGGCCAGATTGGACATGTAGTCCCTCCAGCGAATTCTGGGTCTACCCCGGGGTCTCCTCCCAATTGGACGTGCCCGGAAAACCTCCAAAGGAAGGCGCCCAGGAGGCATCCTAATCAGATGCCCGAACCACCTCAACTGGCTCCTTTTGACGCGAAGGAGCAGCGGCTCTACTCCGAGCTCCCTCCGGATGTCCGAGCTCCTCACCCTATCTCTAAGAATGAGCCCAGACACCCTACGGAGGAAACTCATTTCAGCCGCTTGTATCCGCGATCTCACCCTTTCAGTCACTACCGAAAGCTCATGAGCATAGGTGAGGGTTGGAACGAAGAGTGACTGGTAAACTGAGAGCTTTGCCTTCCGGCTCAGCTCCCTCTTCACCACAATGGTCCAGTACAATGCCCGCATTACTGCTGATGCTGCACCAATCCGCCTGTCAATCTCCAGCTCCATCCTACCCTCACTCATGAACAAGACCCCGAGATACTTGAACTCCTTCACTTGAGGCAACAACTCATCCCCAACCAACTGTTGTGAAAGTATACTGACATTTAAACACCTAGACCCTGAATATAAGACAACCCCACTTTTTCAGATGTATTTCCAGGAAGATATCCTGTCTGATATTCGGATCAATAGAGTAACTGCCAAATGTTTAGCATTCGAGCCATCTGAACTGTCATTCTGTATTGAAAACATAGCAGTCCTGAGGGAGCCACTAGGAAAACCCTCCACTTCAACGAATCTGAGGCTGACTGGCTTCTCCAGCACACAAATCTACCATCTGCATCCACAAAATGTCTTTGCTTTGTTTTCTGTCTGGCTGAATCAGGTTCTTAGTGTCCTCTGCTGATGGCTTTGGCTGCGTCTCTAAGCGGATCAGGGTTCTGATTCTACTTCTGCAAAAAAAATATCAGCTTACGTCTGCTGGTGCCATGGGCTGGAGACACAGGTAAGGAAGGCAGGGTTAAACCAGTAGCACCAGTATCACCATATATATACATACCATCATCGATTATAACATTAGAACCAGATTAACCATGTCACTACAGGCAGTAACAGGATATTGTGCTCTGAAAAACAGGTGAGCAAGGCATCAAGTCAAATTCCTGATCATGTAAAAATTACCATTATATTCAACGTATCTGCCTCTTCCACTGTATATTCTATGGACATCAAAATGATGTTCCATTTGAAAATAATGTTAGTTTCTTTTTTTCTTTTTGAAAGCTGCCATCCAGTCATGGCATTGTCCAGCTGTTAACAACTCTTTTTCCGGTTTGAAAGCAGTATGTAACATGACATGTGATTGCCCATTAACAACTTCCTTATTTCTACTTGAAGATAGTAAAGAAAAGAAAGTATTCCTGATATGTTATTGTATTGTAGCGATTTCAGGGGACAGCCGGGAACCACCGCAGCTGAGACGCAAACCCAAGTCTACGCTAACCAGTCAACTAAAGGGTCCGACCCGTTAGCCAAGGGCTGGCGAGTCTATTTATCCATGTAATTATCCCCGAAGGAGGGGGGTAGTGTAACGTGCACGGATAAATAGACTTGCTAGCCCTTGGCTAACGGGTCAGACCCTTTAGTCAACTGGTTAACGTAGTCGCCTGTGGGGGGGGGGACCCGGGTTCACATCCTGGCTGCGGCGGTTCCCGGCTGCCCCTGAATTTGCTACAGTATTATGTTAAGTGCTTCCTTTGATTTCCTTTGCTTAGGTCCTCTACAGCTCCAATGACCCTGTTTTCAAACTTCTCTGAACTTTCACCTTGCAGCACGCTTAGCCCTCGTGCTGTGTTCTCCTTTAGACGAACAGCTGGGGCTTCAAACAACAGCCTGAACATGTACCTATTTAACTGATGGCTACATGACACCGTTTAACATTTTTAAAGATTTAAACTTAAGTAATCAGAGGAATTTAAGGCCATGTTAGGCTTCTGGAGTTTTCCATTTGTTCTGTGATTGGTTGTGTTTCATGTTCACAGTGCAGTCAGTTATATTTCCAGCTGTTTTCACGTCTGCTCATCACACATCGATATGTCCCGGAGAAGAAATCCTCTGCTGATGCTCTTCACCAGGTTTCTCCCAGTCCCCTTTCCCCAAAATGTTTCTTTTCCTCATCTGAATGGAGGGTGTAGGGATAGATGCTGCCCTCTGCTGTCGTTTACTGTATCTATCTGTTTTTCACCGTGTGACTACAAAACATACTGAGACTGTGATTACAAGCAATACAAGTAAAGATTACTGGAATTCTGACAAGCCCATGTAATTTAACCACTACTGTTACCTTTGTGTAATTTAAAGACATAACGCCGCTACATGCCTTCTGCCCCCCCCCCCACAAGCCTGTGAGGCGGTACGTGTATCACAGGTGGAGGTATTACTTCTGTCCCCCCCAGCCTGTGAAGCGGTACATGTGTATCACGGGTGGAGGTATTACTGTAATACAGGTTCACAGAACTGATCCCTTGTTACCTTGTAGCTCCATGGCATACAGCTGCCCTTCCTCTGCCATGACTGGGAAGATCTCTTTCTCTATGGACGTCGGCCTCAGCTAAACACAGTCAGCAAAGCCAGGGCAACAAAAACAGAGGTCAAAGATCAGAGGTCACAGCACTCTGACAATAGAAATATTCTTGTGATCCTAAAAGGATGATGGGTGATGGAGAAGTGACAGAAAGAGGTAGAAAGATGATGGGTAATGGTGATGATGTTTTGTGTGTGTGTGTGTGTGTGTGTGTGTGTGTGAGAGAGAGAGAGTGTACCTGAATGCGGTGCAGGACACTGGGGTTGAAGATGTACATGCCAGCATTGATCTTGTTGGAGACAAACACCTGAGGTTTCTCCACGAAGCGATGGATCCTGCCGCTTTCCGCCTCAAACACAACCACCCCATATTTAGAGGGCTCCTCCACCCGCGTCACCTGGAAACACACCAGCACGCCATCAGTCCCCCATCATCCATCATCATCATCATTCATCTTCATTCTATCTCTCCCTCAGAGAAACAGGTCCAGACTGATGGTTCTGTGTGTTGAAGTGGAGAATAGTTCCAGTTTGAAGCCACACTGTCTTCAGTCCCGGCTGAGATGACTTACTATGCTGTGTTTAACTGTTGCTGTGGAAATATCATCATCATCTTATCAGACCTGAAACACTCCCTGAACTGAACTGATATGACTTAAGCCATCAAACTTTTAGCTAGAAACATCTATGTTATAATATGTAGAATGTGTATGAGGTGAGTCGAGGCCCAGGTTACCAACGACCGCCACCGGTACTGTTGGCCAGCAGGGTGCCGGTGGAAACTATGCTACTGTTGGGCGAAGGAGAAGGAGAGGGGGAAGGCATGTCCAGAGGCAGTGGGTGAGGAGGAAGGGTAGGAGTGTGGAGGTGAGAGTCGGAATGTGGAATGTTGAATGTTGAATGTTGGCACTATGACTGGTAAAGGGAGAGAGCTGGCTGATAGGATGGAGAGAAGAAAGGTAGGTATACTGTGTGGGCAAGAGACCAGGTGGAAGGGAAGGAAGGCCAGGAGCATCGGAGGTGGGTTCAAACCCTTCTACCATGGTGTGAATGGGAGGAGAAATGGGGTAGGGGTAATTCTGAAGGAAGAGTATGTCAAGAGTGTGCTGGAGGTGAAGAGAGTGTCAGACAGAGTGATGAGTACAAAGCTGGAAATCGAAGGTGTGATGATGAATGTTATCAGTGCATATGCCCCGCAAGTTGGGTGTGAGATGGAAGAGAAAGAAGAATTCTGGAGTGAGTTGGATGACGTGGTGTAGAGGGTACCCAAGGAGGAGAGAGAGGTGATTGGAGCAGACTTCAGTGGACATGCTGGTGAAGGGAACAGAGGTGATGGGTAGGTATGGTGTCAAGGAGAGAAATGTGGAAGGACAGATGGTAGTGGATTTTGCGAAAAGGACGGAAATGGCTGTGGTGAATACATCTTTCAAGAAAAGGAATACAGGGTGACGTATAAGGTCCTGGGTTCAAACCCTGGGGTTGTCCAACATTGGGGGTCATCCCAGGTCATCCTCTGTGTGGAGTTTGCATGTTCTCCCCGTGTCTGTGATGGGTTTTCTCCGGGTGTTCTGGTGTCCCCCACCATCAAAAAGACATGCATATTAGGGTTATTACTCCTGTCTGATGAAAAGACAGGAGGAGGAGCTGGCGGTGGCAGAGTTGAAGATGATAAGATTTTCACTGGGATGATGAAGAAGGACAGGATTAGGAACAAGTATATTAGAGGGACAGCTTAGGTTGGACGATTTGGAGACAAAGCAAGAGAGACAAGATTGAGATGGTTTGGACATGTGTGGAGGAGAGATGCTGGGTATACTGGGAGAAGGATGCTGAATATGGAGCTGCCAGGGAAGAGGAGAAGAGGAAGGCCAAAGAGGAGCTTTATGGATGTGGTGAGGGATGACATGCAGGTGGCTGGTGTGACAGAGGAAGATGCAGAGGACAGGAAGAGATGGAAACGGATGATCCGCTGTGGCGCCCCCCCTAACGGGAGCAGCCGAAAGTAGTAGTAGTAGAAGTAGAAGTAGTAGTAGTAGTAGTAGTAGTAGGTATGTTATGATGTACTTTCAAAGTCCCACTACAGCTCGCTACTCCTAGTCATTATCCTAAAACATGATCTCGCATTCTCAACGCTGTCTCTGCAGTTAAATTTTGTGATGCTTTTAATTCTTCATCCTTTAATCCCTCTTTATTACCGCTCAATCCAGATGCACTATTGAATTCATTCAATGATCAGTGCCAATCCATCCTCGACCAAATTGCACCATTTAAAACTAGGAAACAAAAATTAAATAACCTTCCCTGGCTGAATGATCACACCCGTGCCCTTAGAAGACTTTGTAGAAAAACAGAATGACAATGGAAGGCCAACAAGTCCAAATTAACACATAACACCCTTAAAAACCTAATGTTAATTTACCAGAAGACAGTTAAGGATGCGAGATCAGCATACTTCTCTGAACTAATATTGAGAAATAACCACAATCCTAAAGTTCTCTTCGGGATAATTGATTCTGTCATTAATGGCCCATCCACTTCTCTTTTTGAACTTGATGTTGAGTTGTCTGAAAAATTTCTCACTCATTTTGTAAACAAGGTGGAAAATATTAGGTCCCAAATCCAGCCAGGCTCTTTTCGTTCCATTCCCCATGTTAATTCTGTCTCTTTCACCCAATTTCAACCAATAACAATTTCAGTGTTGGAGACTACAGTCTCCAATATGAGCTCCTCCTCCTGCATCCTAGACATCATTCCCACTAAACTACTCAAGGAGGTATTTTCCACTGTCAGCCCCGTTATTCTTCAAATTCTTAATAATTCTCTGGCCTCTGGTTCTTTTCCAGACAGTTTTAAGCATGCCATTGTTCACCCATTGCTGAAGAAACCTAATTTAGACCCCTGTCCCTAAGTAACTACAGGCCAATCTCCAAATTGTTTTTTTTATCTAAGGTTCTGGAGAGAGTAATTTCTTCTCAGTTGATTTCTTTTATGAACACAAATACTGTTTTTAATAGTTTCCAGTCTGGTTTAAGAGCACTTCATAGCACTGAGACAGCTCTAGTTAAGGTCACTAATGATCTACTGCTGAATGCAGACAGAGGTGACTGCTCAATTTTAGTAATTTTGGACTTAAGTGCTGCCTTTGACACGATTGATCACAACATCCTCCTACATCGCATAGAGACTTGGGTTAGCATCAAGGGCTCGGCTCTTAACTTATTACACTCTTACCTCACCAACAGAACTTTCTCTGTTGTTCTGGGTAACTCTACCTCCTCAGTGGCTCAGCTGACCTGTGGTGTCCCTCAAGGTTCAGTTCTTGCCCCCCTTCTCTTCTCTATATACGTACTGCCCCTTGGCCAGGTCATTCAAAATCACCATGTGCTCTACCATTTTTATGCTGACGACACTCGGTTATACAGGCCACTAAAACCCACTGATCCTAGCGCCCTATTAAATCTCACAGCTTGCCTCACCGACATCAAATCCTGGATGTCCAAAAACTTTCTTAAATTTAATGATGATAAGTCTGAGGTCATTCTGTTCAGTCCCGAAAAGTCCATCAGTCCATTTGCTACTAATCTTGGCAGTCTGTCAGGTAGTCTTAAACAGGCTGCTAGGAATCTTGGGGTAATATTTGATGCTAACCGCAGTTTTGACGATCAAATTAAACATGTTGTTCAGTCATGCTTTTTCCAACTCAAGCTAATCTCCAAAATTAAGTCATTTTTATCAATTGCCAATTTGCAAAAAGTTGTATACACTTTTATCTTTTCTCGACTTGACTACTGTAATGCACTTTATTCTGGTATCAGCAAGGGCTCCCTCCACCGTCTGCAGCTGGTACAAAATGCCACTGTTCGGCTCATTACAGGAACAAGGAGGGATGACCATATCACTCCTGTGCTTGCCTCCCTACACTGGCTCCCTGTTATATTTCGAATCGATTTTAAAATGTTACTGCTCACTTTTAAGGCTTTAAATGGTATTGCTCCTTTATACATTTGTGATTTATTGACTTGGTATGTCCCCACTCGATCATTAAGGTCTGCAGATGGAGCCCTGCTGATTATTCCCAGGTCTCGGTTGGTTACAAAGGGTGACCGGGCTTTTGCTGTTAGAGCCCCCACACTATGGGACGCTCTTCCTGCTGAGCTAAGATGAACTAAGTCTTTAGCTTCTTTTAAATCTCGTCTTAAAACTTTTCTTTTTATGAAAGCTTTTACAAATGTTTGATATTTGTTTTTATTTTTTACTGTTTTTAATTTTACTCTTATTTGATCTTACTCTTATTCCTGCCTTGTCTGGTTTTATCTGTATTTTTTATTTTTTTGTGAAGCACTTTGTAACATTGTTTTAGAAAGGTGCTATATAAATAAAATTAGTATTATTATATTATTATGTACTAAAAGCTCGTACATTCACCTCCTCACTGCTGTGGCCATGTGTTGGTCTGTAAGTGTCTCTGTCTAGAGATGTGTCTGTCAGTCTGTGTGTTTTTTGGTGTGTTTGTGTGTCTGTGAGCCTGTTTCTGTCTCACCACTATGGTTCCCTCCTTGCCGTGATTCCGGTGGAACAGCAGCATGTCTTGGAAGGGGAAGTCACAGATGACGTCTGAGTTCAGGACAAAGAACGGCTCATTGTCCACGCTCAGCAACTCTCTGGCCAGAGCCAAGGGTCCGGCTAGACACACACACACACACACACACAACATATACACCCACATGCACAAACACATATATACACACCAAAACATACACACACACAAAGTCATCAGGTTAATTATGAAAACAAGCTGAAGTGTCTTCATGTTGACTTGTCAGACTGAGGAAAACAAAAACTCAGCAGCTGCTGGTGCTGTGGTACAAATCCTTAACTATGCCCTGCAACTGCTCCCTACTTCACTACAACCTACAACCACACTGTGTGTGTGTGTGTGTGTGTGTGTGCGCGCGTGTGTGTGTGTGTGTGTGCGTTTGAGCCTTCACAACCACCTTCAGCACCCCCATACCACCCTCAGTGTCTTCCTGTTCTCCACCAGGGACAAAACACCATAATAGCACCATGGATGGCAACCTGGGTGGCACGGTAGCGAAGTGGTTACCGCGGTCGCCTCACAGCAAGAAGGTCCTGGGTTCGAGCCCCGGGGTAGTCCAACCTTGGGGGTCATCCCGGGTCGTCCTCTGTGTGGGGTTTGCATGTTCTCCCCGTGTCTGTGTGGGTTTCCTCCGGGGACTCCGGTTTCCTCCCACAGTCCAAAGACATGTAGGTCAGGTGAATCGGCCGTCCTATATTGTTCCTGGCTATGAATGTGTGTGTGTGGCCCTGTGATGGCCTGGCAGCCTGTCCAGGGTGTCTCCCCGCCTGCTGCCCAACGACTGCTGGAATATGCTCCAGCATCCCCACGACCCTGAGATCAGGATAAGCAATTCAGATAATGGATGGATGGACAATGACAAAATAAAAGTGGCAGGCCAAGCAGGATGCCTGCAGCAGTGGGGATAGAGCCTGTACAAGCAGACCAGACGTTCACTGACAAAGGAGTTCAGAGTGGTTGAGAGAAGCTACATTGAAAAGCTGAAAAACAGCTTTTCAGCCAATGACCCTGCGTGGTTGTGGAAGGGCCTGCAAGAAACCATAAACTACAGAAGACCATCCCCCCATGTTGAGGCAAACAAAGACCTGGCTGAAGACCTGAATGTCTTCTACTGCAGGTTTGACAGAGACAAATTCACACACCCCCACTCCTCCCGATACTCAGGTTGCACTCGAGATATGTGCAGAGGATGTGAGCCGGCTTTTCCAGAGACAGAAGACCAGGAAAGCACTGGGTCCAGACAGTGTCTTAAAGCCTGTGCTAATCAACTGGCTCCAATCTTCACGCAGATCTTCAACTGATCCCTGGAGCTGTGTGAAGTCCCCTCCTGCTTCAAATGATCCACCAGCTGTTAAACTTCTGAACTTTGCAGATGACACTGCGGACATAGGACTCATCCATGTTGGCGACGAGTCTGCATATCGGCAGGAGGTTGAGCAGCCGGTGCTCTGGTGCAGTCAGAGCAACTTGGTCCTGAACATGCTCCAGACTGTGGAGATGAGAGTGGACTTTAGGAGATACCCCTCAGCACTGCTACCCCTAACAATAGCCAACAGCCCTGTGTCAACCGTGGAGACCTTCAAGTTCTAGGAAATACTATTTCCAAAGACCTGAAGTGGGAGACCAACATCGACTCCATCCTCAAACAGGCCCTGCAGAGGATGTTCTGTCTGCAGCAACTGAGGAAATTTGGTCTGCCACCGCAGCTGTTGGGCCAGTTCTACACCGCAGCCATTGAATCTGTCCTGCGCACATCTATCACAGTCTGGTTTGGTGTAGCAACAAAACAGGATAGGAACAGATTGCAGTGAAGAGTAAGGACAGCAGAAATTGGTGCTCCCCTGCCCACCCTGCAGAACTTGTACACCTCTAGAGTCCAGAAGCGGCTGGGCAGAATAAGCACAGATCCCCACACCCAGGACACAGTCTGAACTCCTACCCACTGGCAAGCATTACAGAGCAGGACTGTTCACCAAATCCACCAGAAGCAGGAGCAGTTTTTCCCCCACATGCCATCTCCTGAACACTTAATAGCATGGTGTAATAATGGACAAAGAATTATTATTACAACACGGGGAGTGCAGAAGAGAGTTGAGGAAGAGAGTGCAGGCAGGGTGGAGTGGGTGGAGAAGAGTATCAGGAGTGATTTGTGACAGAAGGGTACCAGCAAGAGTTAAAGGGAAGGTTTACAAGATGGTAGTGAGACCAGCTATGTTGTATGGTTTGGAGACAGTGGTACTGATGAAAAGACAGGAGGTGGAGCTGGAGGTGGCAGAGATGAAGATGATAAGATTTTCATTGGGAGTGATGAAGAAGGACAGGATTAGGAACGAGTATATTAGAGGGACAGCTCAGGTTGGACGGTTTGGAGACAAAGCAAGAGAGACAAGATTAAGATGGTTTGGACATGTGTGGAGGAGAGATGCTGGGTATACTGGGAGAAGGATGCTGAATATGGAGCTGCCAGGGAAGAGGAGAAGAGGAAGACCGAAGAGGAGGTTTATGGATGTGGTGAGGGAGGACATGCTGTGGCTGGTGTGACAGAGGAAGATGCAGAGGGCAGGAAGAGATGGAGACGGATGATCCACTGTGGCGCCCCCTAACGGGAGCAGCTGAAAGTAGTAGTAGTAGTAGTAGTAGTAGCAGTAGTAGTAGTAGTAGCAGTAGATTACAACACAAGTATATAATATAGTATATAATTATATAATAGATAATATAGCATACATTTTTAGTATATAATATTATATAAACATATAAGTATATAATATATAAGCATAAGTTATAAAGTTATAATATTAGTAAATTGAAACAGAGTGCCCCGCTAGTTCAATAGCCACGTTGGGATGATGATGGTCATCACACAGCTGTCCATGTTGTGCGATATAATCCTCAGTCTTATTTCGTCCATCTTATTGACGAGTGAGCGGGAGTTGGCAAGAAAGTGACTCGGCAGGACTGGTCTGTGCGGGTTGGCCCTTAGCCTAGCTTGTAGGCCGCTCCTCTCACCCCGCTTCTGCTTCCTTTCCATCTACCGCCTCCGACACCTCTTTGGTGGGCTGACCATAACTCCTCCCCCGGACTCTCCTGGACGCAGGATCTCCGGTGGGATAGAGTCCAGGCTTTTGTATGTGTAATCCTGATACCATCCTCGATGTTCAGGAGTTCGGCTCGTTCATACTGTATACGAGCCTCAAGCGCTCGAACAAGCAACCACAACACACACAAAAACACAAAAATACTGTTTCACCCCCCACTGCACATAACCGGTGAAGGTGCATATTGTGGATAACATCAAATTCCTGGGAATCCATATAACCAAAGAACTCACATGGTCACTCAACACCTCCCACCTGGTGAAGAAAGCACAACAGAGGCTCTTCTTCCTCAGGACACTTAAAGAAGCCAGTCTCCCCTCTCAGCTGCTGGTCAACTTTTACACAAGCACAACAGAAAGCATCCTCTGTCAGTGTGTCACAGTGTGGTTTGCCAGCTGCACAGCAGAGAACAGGAAGGACTTGGCCCGGGTGGTGAAGACAGCACAGAGGATTGTGGGAGCTGAATGCTGTGTATGCTGGCTGCCTACAGAGGAAAGCCGGCAACATCAGCAAAGACACAACATACCCAGATCACCATCTGTTCGTTCCCTTGCCATCAGGGAAAAGATACCGCACCATCAAAACCCGGACTAACAGGCTGAGGAACATCTTCATCCCCAGAGCTGTAGCCTCCATCAGCCCCCACACACACACACACACACACACACACACACACACACACACACACACACACACCTGCCTATAGCTGCTGTAGCCTCCACCCCCCCCACACACACACCTGCCTATAGCTGCTGCAGCCTCCACCCCCCCCCACACACACCTGCCTATAGCGGCTGTAGCCTCCACCCCCCCCCCCCACACACACACCTGCCTATAGCTGCTGTAGCCTCCACCGCCCCCCCACACACACACCTGCCTATAGCTGCTGTAGCCTCCACCCCCCCCACACACACCTGCCTATAGCTGCTGCAGCCTCCACTGCACCCTCCAACCAACACAAACCTGCCTATAGCTGCTGCAGCCTCCACCCCCCCACACACACCTGCCTATAGCTGCTGCAGCCTCCACTGCACCCTCCAACCAACACAAACCTGCCTATAGCTGCTGTAGCCTCCACCCCTCCCCCCTCCACACACACACCTGCCTGTAGCTGCTGAGGACTAACTGCTACTAAAGCCGCTGCAATATGGACAACTATGTGCAATAACCTCATGCACTATTTTGAACTTTAAAAGCCGCTGCTGTCTTCTTTTGTCTCATCATCATGTTTACTACCTCACTTATTTATATTACCTCACTTATTTATACTACCTCACTTATTTTTATTACCTCACTTATTTATACTACCTCACTTATTTTTATTACCTCACTTATTTATATTACCTCACTTATTTATATTACCTCACTTATTTATACTACCTCACTTATTTTTACTACCTCACTTATTTATACTACCTCACTTATTTATATTACCTCACTTATTTATATTACCTCACTTATTTATACTACCTCACTTATTTATATTACCTCACTTATTTATACTACCTCACTTATTTATATTACCTCACTTATTTATACTACCTCACTTATTTATATTACCTCACTTATTTATACTACCTCACTTATTTTTACTACCTCACTTATTTATATTACCTCACTTATTTTTACTACCTCACTTATTTTTATTACCTCACTTATTTTTACTACCTCACTTATTTATATTACCTCATTTATTTATACTACCTCACTTGTTTATATTACCGCACCTATTTATACTACCTCACTTATTTATATTACCTCACTTATTTATACTACCTCACTTATTTATACTACCTCACTTATTTTTATTACCTCACTTATTTATACTACCTCACTTATTTATACTACCTCACTTATTTATATTACCTCAATATTTTTACTACCTCACTTATTTATATTACATCACTTATTTTTACTACCTCACTTATTTTTATTACCTCACTTATTTATACAACCTCACTTATTTATATTACCTCACTTATTTTTACTACATCACTTATTCATATTACCTCACTTATTTTTACTACCTCACTTATTTTTATTACCTCACTTATTTTTACTACCTCACTTATTTATATTACCTCATTTATTTATACTACCTCACTTATTTATATTACCGCACCTATTTATACTACCTCACTTATTTATACTACCTCACTTATTTATACAACCTCACTTATTTTTATTACCTCACTTATTTATACTACCTCACTTATTTATATTACCTCATTTATTTATACTACCTCACTTATTTATATTACCGCACCTATTTATACTACCTCACTTATTTATACTACCTCACTTATTTATACTACCTCACTTATTTTTATTACCTCACTTATTTATACTACCTCACTTATTTATACTACCTCACTTATTTATATTACCGCACTTATTTTTACTACCTCACTTATTTTTATTACCTCACTTATTTATACTACCTCACTTATTTATATTACCTCACTTATTTTTACTACATCACTTATTTATATTACCTCACTTATTTATACTACCTCACTTATTTATACTACCTCACTTATTTTTATTACCTCACTTATTTATACTACCTCACTTATTTATATTACCTCATTTATTTATACTACCTCACTTATTTATATTACCGCACCTATTTATACTACCTCACTTATTTATACTACCTCACTTATTTATACTACCTCACTTATTTATACTACCTCACTTATTTTTATTACCTCACTTATTTATACTACCTCACTTATTTATACTACCTCACTTATTTATATTACCGCACTTATTTTTTCTACCTCACTTATTTTTATTACCTCACTTCTTTATACTACCTCACTTATTTATATTACCTCACTTATTTTTACTACATCACTTATTTATATTACCTCACTTATTTATACTACCTCACTTATTTATACTACCTCACTTATTTATACTACCTCACTTATTTTTATTACCTCACTTATTTATACTACCTCACTTATTTATATTACCTCACTTATTTATACTACCTCACTTATTTATATTACCTCACTTATTTATACTACCTCACTTATTTATATTACCTCACTTATTTTTACTACATCACTTATTTATACTACCTCACTTATTTTTACTACCTCACTTGTTTTTACTACCTAACTTATTTTTACCACCTCACTTATTCTTACTACCTCACTTATTTATACTACCTCACTTATTTATACTACCTCACTTATTTATATTACCGCACTTATTTTTACTACCTCACTTATCTTTATTACCTCACTTATTTATACTACCTCACTTATTTATATTACCTCACTTATTTTTACTACATCACTTATTTATACTACCTCACTTATTTATACTACCTCACTTATTTTTATTACCTCACTTATTTATACTACCTCACTTATTTATATTACCTCATTTATTTATACTACCTCACTTATTTATATTACCGCACCTATTTATACTACCTCACTTATTTATACTACCTCACTTATTTATACTACCTCACTTATTTATACTACCTCACTTATTTTTATTACCTCACTTATTTATACTACCTCACTTATTTATATTACCTCACTTATTTTTACTACATCACTTATTTATATTACCTCACTTATTTATACTACCTCACTTATTTATACTACCTCACTTATTTATACTACCTCACTTATTTTTATTACCTCACTTATTTATACTACCTCACTTATTTATATTACCTCACTTATTTATACTACCTCACTTATTTATACTACCTCACTTATTTATATTACCTCACTTATTTTTACTACATCACTTATTTATACTACCTCACTTATTTTTACTACCTCACTTGTTTTTACTACCTAACTTATTTTTACCACCTCACTTATTCTTACTACCTCACTTATTTATAGTACCTTACTTATTTATACTACCTCACTTGTTTATACTACCTCACTTATCTATACTACCTCGCTTGTTTTTACTAGCTCACTTATTTATACTACCTCACTTATTTATACTACCTTACTTATTTATACTACCTCGCTTGTTTTTACTACCTCGCTTGTTTTTACTAGCTCACTTGTTTTTACTAAATGTTGTTTGTCCTGTTTTTATCTTGCTTTTAATCAATTACCTTGTCTAGTGCTGCTGGTTTAAGAGTCACCAAATGAAATTTTGTTGTGTGCGCACAATGACAATAAAGTATCTTATGTAATATAATATAATATAATATAACATAATATAATATAATATAAACACATAAGCTTAAGTTATTCATTACTCAGCCATAACAAAACTCTGTAAAACTCTGTTGTGCATGCACACTTACCTCCAGTATTCTATTTATGATTCCATTCATTTCTTTTGTTTTGGTTTTTTGTGAGTGATGTATTTAAGTACTAGAAGCTGCTGTAAACCAGAGTCAGATGCTTGCATGCAGGAGTACACTTGTATACAGGAGCACACCTGCATGTATGAGCATGCTCGGCCAGTAAAGTCGATCGTAATTCTGAGAATTAAGCTTGCGTCTGATCTGGCGGCCGGCGCGGCGTGTCAGTGCTGCAGAGGGAAGAGGAAGCTGGACTCACCTGTCCCCAGTGGTTCCTTCTCATGAGACAGGGAGATGTGGATCCCAAGCTGGGGGCAGAGACACACATCGACATGTCAAACTGTGGTGCCTGGTGGGTAAGTGTACTTCACAGCCTTAATGCGCAAGTCCTCTTGTGTTTCACACAGCCAGTCCGCATCAGATGAGTGGTAACTCCAACACAGCCAGTAATCTGTTGTCTGGTACTCTGTCAGTCTGTTAGCAGTACTGTTGTCTGTGTATATGTGTATCAGTACGCACAACAGCACAGCTGTATAACAACCAGACCACCGATCACACACGTCTTACACACCTGTGCTGTTAATAAGGCTGTGGGACACCTGCAGCCTGCTGAGACTGGAGAAGTCACTAATGCTCCTTTTCCACTACATGGTACCGGCTCAACTCCACTACATGGTACCGGCTCAGCTCCACTACATGGTACCAGCTCAACTCGCCTGGTCTTTTTCCACTACATGGTAGCGGCTCAACTCCACTACATGGTATCAGCTCAACTCCACTACATGGTACCGGCTCAACTCACCTGGCCCTTTTCCACTACATGGTAGCGGCTCAACTCTACTACATGGTACCAGCTCAAGTCGACCCGCTTCTGTGTCATTTTCCATTACCGTAACAGTAACCCCTCAGTGTACCCGCTCCAGTTTTTTTGGAACCTCAACAAAGGTGGTACCAGGAAAGTGGCAACAGTTACCAAAAATGCCGGTACTTTCCAGTAATGGAAAACGAAAAAAGGGCAAGTCGAGTTGAGCCGGTACCATGTAGTGGAGTTGAGCCGGTACCATGTAGTGGAGTTGAGCTGGTACCATGTAGTGGAAAAGGGCCAGGCGAGCTGAGCCGGTACCATGTAGTGGAGTTGAGCCGGTACCATGTAGTGGAGAAGGGGTATTAGATGATATTGAGTTAGATTTCCCCCCGTTTTTCTCCCCAATTGTACCCGGTCAATTACCCCACTCTTCCGAGCCATCCGGGTCGCTGCTCCACCCCCTCTGCTGATCCGGGAAGGGCTGCAGACTACCACATGCCTCCTCTGACACATCTGGAGTCACCAGCCGCTTCTTTTCACCTGACAGTGAAGAGTTTCACCAGGGGGACGTAGCACGTGGGAGGTCCACACTATTCCCCCCAATTCCCCCTCCCACCCCGAACAGGCACCCCAACCAACCAGAGGAGGTGCTAGTGCAGCGACCAGGTCACACCCACATCCGGCTTCCCACCCGCAGACATGGCCAATTGTGTCTGTAGGGATGTCCAACCAAGCCAGAGGTAACACGGGGATTCGAACCAGCGATCCCTGTGATGGCAGGCAACGGAATAGACCATTACGCTACCCGGATGCCCCCATCACGACATTTTACCTTCTGTAATCTGCCTGGATTTTCTACTTTTTAAATTTTCTTCCTATCTCTTTGTTCTACTTGTTGCACAATTCAGAGTTTGCCAAAAAGCTTTTCACTGCTCATTGTACTTGTATAAGAAGTATTTGATGAATAAACCTTTTAATCTGGAGTGTGTTTTGTGTGTACTGTGTGTACTGTATGTACTGTGGTACGAGGATACCCACTCTTTTCTCTTGGACTCTCATTTCTTTCTCCAGCAGCTCTGACATGTAGCTCACGGCCAGCACCACATGGTCCACACCAGCCTACACACACACACACACACACACACACACACACAGTGACAAGTTGAGAATGGGGGCAGCAGCGGAAGAGATTTCTATCACGGCAAGAAGGCGACACTGAATAATAATATGTGAATATAATAATAATAATAATAAGTACACTACATCACATTTACTCTTAATCCAAATACATCAAACGTACACATGTGTTTTTACTGCTTAAAACAGCTTTTGTGTCTGAGGGCCACACTGACCAGCAACTCCACCCAAACTTCCCAGCATGTGAAACCTGGCTCAAATAAACCATCTTGTGATCATAAAGAGCTGGTTATAACCCCACCACTGAGGACGCACAAGCCAGGGTCTTCTCCCTGCCGGTCCTGAGCCCGCATAAATGTTACTGCCAGTCCCGAGCCCGCATAAATGGGGAGGGTGGCGTCAGGAAGGGCATCCGGCATAAAATCTTTGCCAAATCAAATATGCGGATCACAACTAGATTGTTTAACACAATCTTGGAAAGTGGAAAGTGAGAGGATGTCTGAGGAGTGGAGAAGAAGCATACTGGTACCGATTTTCCAGAACAAGGCTGATGTACAGAACTGTAGCAACTACAGAGGTATAAAGTTGATCAGCCACAGCATGAAGATATGGTAAATCAGAATCAGGAATCCAGTAATACCAAGACTGAGATTCTGTGCTGCATTTGACAGTCGACCACAACATGTTACTAGACCAACTGAAAAACTGGGTGGGACTTTCTGGCACAGCAATAAACTGGTTTGAATCCTACTTTAAGGACAGGGACTACTTTGTGTCTATAGGTAACTACAAATCTCAGCAGACAAAAATGACTATGGAGTTCCCCAAAGTTCCATTCTGGGGCCGCTTCTGTTTAACATTTATATCCTTCCATTAGTTCAGATTATGTAAAACAACAAAATATGTTACCATAATTATGTAGACGACACACGGATTTACATAACAATATCATCTGCGGACTGTAATCCCATACAAGTGCTGAATAAGTGCATTGAACACGTCAACGATTAGATGTCTCGGAATTTTCTTCAATTAAACAAAGATAAAACTGACGTAATTGTCATTAGAGCCAAGGAAGAACGATTAAAAGTGAGTGCTCAGCTACAAACCCCAGTTCCAGTGAAGTTGGGTTGTTGTGTAAACCGTAAATAAAAACAGAATACAATGATTTACAAATCCTTTTCGACCTATATTCAGCTGAATACACTACAAAGACAAGATATTTAATGTTCAAACTGATAAACTTTGTTTTTTTGCAAATATTCACTCATTTTGAATTTGATGCCTGCAACACGTTCCAAAGAACCTGGGACAGGGGCATGTTCACCACTGTGTTACACCACCTTTCCTTTTAACAACACTCAATAAGCATTTGGAAACTGAGGACACTAACTGTTGAAGCTGTGTAGGTGGAATTCTTTCCCATTCTTGCTTGATGTACGACTTCAGTTGCTCAACAGTCCGGGGTCTCCGTTGTCGTATTTTGTGCTTCACAATGCGCCACACATGTTCAATGGGAGACTGGTCTGGACTGCAGGCAGGCCAGTCCAGTACCCGCACTCTTTTACTACGAAGCCCCGCTGTTGGAACACATGCAGAATGTGGCTTGGCATTGTCTTGCTGAAATAAGCAGGGACGTCCCTGAAAAAGATGTCGCTTGGATGGCAGCATATGTTGCTCCAAAACCCAGTATGTACCTTTCAGCATGAATGGTGCCTTCACAGATGTGCAAGTTACCCATGATGCCATGGGCACTAACACCCCCCATACCATCACAGATGCTGGCTTTTGGACTTTGCACTGATAACAATCAGCCCAATGACTGCTGGAATAGGCTCCAGCATCCCCGTGACCCTGACAGCAGGATAAGCGGTTCAGATGATGGAAGGATGGATGGAGAATCAGGAATCAAGAACAATTTATTGTCATCTAATTCATGTACTTACATACACAAAAGAGACGACATTTCGTTTCTCCCAGCCCACAGCAATGCAACACAAAAAGACAAAAACAGATATCCAACGCCTCCCAAAAACGACACCATCAAAACATAGAAAGCCAGAAAAAAAACACAGTCAACAACAGTCCATTCAGTAAATGTGCAACACAATTAAATTTTTTTTTTTTTGAATCACTCTCCAGGAGAACAAACGCCAGTCAGGATGACTGCTGGAACTGCCAGTCTGCATGGGCTAGCAGTTAGCTTAGCCTGCCCCGCTTCCGCATCCTGTCAGATCGCCTTTGGTGCTTCCTCTTTGGGCACAGCTCCAGGCAGCTCCGGCCAGGGCTGTCGTCTTTGGGCCCACAGGATGCGGCAGACCAAGCTCCCTCAGCCAATCCAGTGCCAGCTCTCCCAGCCAGACACCTTTGACACACCTCCCCCACACTCCACATGACGATGCAGACAGAAACACTGCATAGTCGATGCTAGGCGAGGCCACCGCAATCGGTGTTATCCTAGTGCTATCAGAACTGCCGGTCTGCATGGGCTAGCAGTTAGCTTAGCCTGCCCCGCTCTCCCAGCCAATCCAACACCAGCTCTCTCAGCCATCAAACGAGATCGACGATCGCAGACATAAATCCTCGTAAAAGTTCTTCACACGATGACACAGCTCAGATGTAGACGTGGACAAAGACACTGCAGGGTCGGCACTGGGTGAGGCCGCCGCAAACGCCAGTTCGCGCCGCCATCTTCCCGCAGCGGAAGCGTAAAGCATGAAGACATGGGGAAGAGTAGCAGAAGCTAGGTGAAGAGGAGAGGGGACGGTCGGCGAGCAGCAGTATGTTTCATGCCGCGGAAGAGCACCACAGATGTGATGTTTGCTTTGAGAAGGTTGGTGGCACACCAAACAAAATTTAGATGCGAGTTATGAAGGATGGGCTAATCGGGGCTTCTCCTCATACTGTACCTTTCTTAATCAAGAGACGCTGGGCAACTTTGAGATATTGAAAAGACTACACGGGTTAAATAATAGTTCCTTTTATAGATTTCTTCAGGTACGCCATCACATTACGGTTTTATGTTAGAGAGTCACATGGCATTTGAAAATAATTTATTGAAAGTTTTTGTTAGTGCCTATAGGATGGATTCAGGGCTTAAAATAGCCTCTACGCTACACAGGGGACTTCAGGAGATTAAGACAGCAAGCGCCACCTACATAAAACGAAAATGGGAAAGGGAAACTAACAGTTACAGGCGATCCTCGTGTTGGTAGGCAACAGACTAGACCGCTATGCTACCCGGATGCCCCAAATATGACATTTTTTTTGGACAACAACACAGAGGAATTATCCATCTGCCAGTACTCCACCTACATCTCCCATCCACTCATCCATCTATCTGTTCATCCCTCCATCAATCCATGCTCACCTTGACCAGGGCCTCCACCTGGTGCAGCAGGATGGGCTTATTGCAGAACTCCACCAGTGGTTTGGGTACGCTCAGTGTGAGGGGCCTCAGTCTGGTCCCGTACCCCCCCACCAGGATCAAAGCTTTCATGGTTCTGCCGTCGGGGATCAGGAAAAGAACGTCTCCTCAACAGAACTGAGCTTGGAGGCCAAAAACTGCTGCCAGAGAAAAGCAGAGAGGAATTACCGGAACTTCCTGTCTTATTCCCTGCTGAGGGACTCGCTGTTAGACAACCATCAGGACACTGTAATAACGACAACATTAACAATGATAACAACAATAACAATAACATCTGGTTTATCTGGCATACATGACATGACATGACATAACATGACATTACATGACATGACATTACAGTCATTTAGCCAATGCTTTTATCCAAAGCGACTTACAATAAGTGCATCATTTAACGTAGGAGATCAGGAGAACTACTAGTCATCAGAGGTCATAAGAGAGCATCTAAACAAGCATCTCAGAGCAAAACCAGTGCTAAAGTAAAAGCACAAGAAAGAGATTTACTCTTCTTTAAATGAGTGAATACCCTTATGGCAAAGTCATTTTCTAAGACGGGTGCTGACAGGACTCACAGCTACGGGACTCCAACAAATCACCAAAGCAGCAGTGGGCATAATACCTGATAATAAAACGACTTTCCCCACGGGAGGGACTACATGTACCGTTTGTGTGGATGATAAGACAGGCAGCAGGTTTGAATGAGTATAAAGAGCTTGACTCCTGCTGGGACTACATGTTCCTCTCTCCCGACACGTGTCTGAAACCGATCACTCGTGATATTGGTCTATACAAATAAACTGACATTGTCCAGACCACTGGCAACGAGGAGAGGTGGTTCCCGTTGCCCACGCAGCAACTAAGGCAGCAGCAGGGGGCAGGCATGGCCCTTGAGGTGGTGAGGGGCTGGCTGGAGATGGGGCGGTGGCCTAAGTGCACAGAGGTGTCAGCGCTGGGGCCTGAGGTAAAGACCTACCACTCTCAATGGGGCAACTTCGACCTCCACGACGAGTTGGCGTACCAGAGGTGGCAAGCTCCCGGACATGGGAGTCGCCTCCTGCAGCTATTGCGGCCTCATGTACTGCGTCCCCAGGTTCCCCAGATTGTCCATGGCTTGGTGGAGGCAGGGCACTACGGGAACGCCAAGACCCTCTACCACCTCAGAGGGCGGTTCTACTGGCTTGGCTTTTGACGAGACGTGGAGCTGCATGGGCACTGCTGCGACTCCTGCACCCGCCAGGCCCGGCCCAGCTACGGAGCGCAGCAGAAGAGGACCTATGACACACAGTGCCTTGGGGGCAGTCTGTTTGCCAGCGGCGACACCCTGGACTTTTGGGGCTCTATGTATTGGGTGATGGGGTCATCAGGGACGATTGACCCCTCAGGTGGGGGCTATGTAGGGACCGGTGGAGGCAGTCGCTCCGACTGTCGGTGGCTCCGCGCTGGGGTGAGCGCAGGGGCTGATGGGACTGTTGGTGTTAGTTGAAATTGTTCAACCTGGTATCACGCCAAAACGTGTAAGACACCCGCCAGTCCAGCGTGTCAGAGTCACGGTTTGCCTCGCTCAGGCGTGAAAAAGCGTGTATGAAGGTGCAGTGCCAGCAGGGGGCGATGTGAAGGCAGGTTAGGGTCTTCGATGGTGTTTTAAACTCCCAACGTACTCTTCAAGGCAGCGCTGCATGGGAGGCACTCCCCGCCCCCAACAGTTTCATCCAATCACAGCACTGGTTAGGGTTAGCGCCAGTGCTGTGATTGGCTGAAACTGTAGGGGGCGGGGCGTGCCTCCCATGCAGCGCTGCCTTGAAGAGCACGTTGGGAGTTTAAAACACCACCGAGCGGTTAGGGTTTGGGTTTGAGTTAGGGGAGGGATTTTGGAAAATGCTGTACGCTTCTTTTCCTCGGCGGGGAGTTGCTGGCATTGAGTTAATCATCGCCCCCTGCTGGCGCTGCACCTTCATACACGCGTGTACTTTGCACGCCTGAGCGAGGCGAGCCGTGACACTGACCCAGTGGACGGGCGGGTGTACTACAGCTTCGGCGTGATGCTGGGCTGAACTGTTTAGATGTAGGTGTTTAAATGTTGCGTCCATGTTGTGGTTATTGTTTTGTTTGGCTGGGGGTTTGACTCGGACTGGGCAGAGGACTGAACACTGACTGCCGGACCTCAGGACCGCGACGTAGACTGATGTCGCCAGTCGTGGCATGGAGGGGGGGCGGGGGCATCGTAGGGGGGGCGGGGGCATCGTAATGTGGGTTTCGGTTCCGGCCATTGTGTAAACACTGGAGCGCCCCCGGGGTCGGCACTGCGGGGTGCTGCGCTAAAAGAGGTGTCTGTCTCTAGACCCGTTCTCCACGCCGGCCCGCCAGAACATCCCAGCAGAACCTGTTCAGTCCATATGGAAAGGTAATTCGCAAGACGTTCAGATTTGACCGTAGACTTCAACAGTGCCCAAAGCGGCTCGCGCAGGCGTCGTCGTCGCTACGTCATTCCTAATCCCCAACAGAAGGACATTTGTAAAGAGAAGAGTAACTCACAGAACCGCAGCCTGCCAGCAGCCTCCACGAACCTCCCGGTGCTGCTTAGCGTCTAAAACAAGTCGCTGACAGCAGGATGAGAGAACCCGGTTTACACTCCGCTGGACCAACACCACCGGTTCACCAACCTGGAAAAGAGCCCCGACTCGTTCCCCGCTGGACCAATCAGACGTCTTCTTGCAGCAGAGGCGTGTTGTCATTTATGTACGTCACACGACTTGGTTGGGTGCGCGTGTGTGTGTTTACGAAAGGAATGAAATGACGCTCGTCCTACAAGGCGGAACTTCCGCCCGGCGTAGGTTGGTGAACTAACGACGGTCCGACTCGGTGAGCGGTTCCGTGGCCACGATGACAGCCGCCGCCTCCCGGATGTCGTCACGCAGCGAGGCGGAGGGGGGTGTGTGAGACGAGGGGGGAGGGGGGGTGAGACGTGACAGAACAAGTTGATTTGATGCCTGATCTAACAGACGGACGGAACGGACATTTCAGTTCTTCCGCAGGTGGCGGGGTTTCCAGACGCCGCGGGGAAACGGTTTCCATAGGACGCTTTAAAGCAAACTCACAGCCCCGCTACATCCGGTACCCCCCCCCCGAGCTAACGTGATGGTACAGCCCAACCGCTTCCTTGATCCTGACCAATCACAGGACAACAACGTGGCGCGGAAGGTGGGTTTAACAGTTGCACGCGCATGAATGGGGAAAGAGAAAAGCCCCCCCACAGCCCCCCCAGCCCCCCCCCCCCCGCCCCTTTTTACTGTTTAAATTCTACATACACATAAAACAAAAGAAGGGGGAATAAAATAACTGAAATTAAACACATAAAGGACGGGCGGAAGGGAAGGGAGGGGGGTCCCAGGGGTTCTTCTACCCAGTCAGCCTCCCATGGCCTCCTCCTCCTCCTCCTCCTCCGTTCAGCGGGGTGACGCGGGGAGGCGCTCTAACGACGGGGGGCTGCTGTGCACCGAGCGTGGAGCGTCCGGGTAGCGTGCTGGTCCGTTGCCTACCAACACGGGATCGCCAGGTCGAATCCCCGTGTCACCTCCGGCTTGGTCGGGCGTCCCCACACACACAACTGGCCGTGTGTGCGGCTGGGAACCCGGATGTGGGTAAGAGTGGGGTAATTGGCTATGTACAATTGGGGAGAGGGAAAAAATAATGTAAAAGTGTGACGTCATCTCACATATACACATATATATACACACACACACATATATATAACATATATATATATATATATATATATATATATACATATATGTGTGTGTGTGTGTGTGTGTGTGTGTGTGTGTGTGTACACACAGGGTGTTGTGATGCGTCTAGTGCAGCAGTGTGTAGTTGGAGGGAAGGTGCATGTGTTCTTCCAACCCGCTTGTGTCCTTCCTGCCCTTAGCTTGCTGCCGCTGGCTAGCCTCTGTGGCGAATAGGGAAGCATGCTAGCGTGTAAGCCTTCCCTTACCAGTACATAGCCTCTCCTTCACCAAGACTCCTGCCCTTAGCTTGCTGCCGCTGGCTAGCCTTTGTGGCGAATAGGGAAGCATCCTAGCGTGGAAGCCTTCCCTTGCCAGTACATAGCCTCTCCTTCACCAAGACTCCTGCCCTTAGCTTGCTGCCGCTGGCTAGCCTCTGTGGCGAATAGGGAAGCATCCTAGCGTGTAACCCTTCCCTTGCCAGTACATAGCCTCTCCTTCACCAAGACTCCTGCCAGGCCTCCCCGTGGCCACACGTGGTAACTGGGGTCTTGCGGCCCCAGGCTAACTTGGCAGGGGATCTCGGAGCAGCAGTGGGCCCCAGAGATATGGTGTGCAGGCCCACCCTGGTGGACACGCCCTGGCACCTATCAACCACTGCCCCGCTGCCTTGTGGGTGAGTCTGGAAGACATAAGGCTAAGGGAGCTCACCCCAACAGAAAAGCAAGCTGTGGCGGCACGCTTCGAGGCGGTTTCCGAAAAACTGGATTTCCGGCAGCTCCCTGCAGTTGTGTGGAGGTGCCGGTCGTCTAGGGATCCCCCTTGTCATCGGAACCATCCCCTCTACAATCAAGTCATGTGGCGTTGGGAGAAGCGCCCCACCCCCCATGCCACTTTAAAAACCATCTCTGCTGCGCAGGTATCTTCTGCTATCTGAGTCCTCAAAGGACCCACAAATAGAAGAAGATGGTCATCATCGGGCACCATGGACAACCAGCAAGCAAGCACACACACATATATATACATACATATATATAGTCATATACTAGACAATATGTATGTATGTATGTATGTATGTATGTATGTATGTATGTATGTATGTATATGTGTGTGTATGTGTGTGTATGTGTGTGTATATACACACACACACACACATATATATATATATATATATATATATATAGCTCCCTACCATTGAGTGTTTCTTTTAACAAACATATTGTGAGCATGGGAAGGGGGGCAGACATACAGGGGTGGATGGGAAGAGGGGGGCAGACATACAGGGGTGGATGGGAAGGGGGGCAGACATACAGGGGTGGGTGGGAAGGGGGATGAGAAGGGGGCTACGGGAGGGAGAAGCGGCAGCCAGCAGTATCTCCCACCTGGACAGGTACAAAAGGGCAAGAAATAGCGGCACACTTCCCTATGGAATATGCAGAAGTGTGGCTGCGTTTTCAGGGATCTGTTCTTATGCAGAAAGAACTTTCCAAAGAATAATTCAATTATTATTCTTGGAAAATGCTTGTGAAAGATGGAACATGTGATTTGGCACTATGCCAAAACCCACATCCTCTTTTTAGAGCAGAGAACCTGTCACATGTAGGAAACACAACCAGTGATGCAGATCTTCCCAAAAGGCAGCAGCAAGCTGACATTCACAACACACATGTTGTGTTGTTTCAGTGTGTTCAAGGCAAAACGAGCAGTGGTTCCAGTCTAAACCAAACCCACGGCAGGATGTAGTCCACTGAGAACTTAAAAGTGCACTTCCTTTACTTCTGCTGCAACTGGAAACTTAAAAGAATTTTGTTCTCAATGTCTCAGCATCATCTTTGGAGGAAAACTGAGTTTGTGTTTGATGAAAATGGATATAACTGTTGGACAGAGACTCTCCGGATTGGGGTGGTGGGCAGTCTCCATCCATTATCCATCCATTATCCGAACCGCTTATCCTGCTCTCAGGGTGGCGGGGATGCTGGAGCCTATCCCAGCAGTCACTGAGACACCCTGGACCCCAGACCGCTAGGCCGTCACAGGCAGGTCCAAATGAACTTAACCTTGGCTGGGACAACTCGAGCAAAACAGCACAATGAAAGCAGTTGGGCAGTTTCCCGGGTAGCAAAACTGCTGCGGCCCGGACCCGTCCCACACCGACACTTTCTTCCAGCCCACGTACCACGTGGAATGATGGCACTTGCGTGGTCCGCTCCTGTCTGCCAGATCTGGGCCAGAACCAAGCCATAGCAATGCTGCATGTGCCACATATTTGCCAAAGGTGGCCCATATTTGTTTTGTGATATTTAGGCCATATTCACCATTTACCACACGGGCCACTTCAGGGTCACATCCATTCTGTCAGGGCCAGAAGAAGGCCGTCAGGGCCGCATCATTGCCTGAAGTGGCCCACATCCAGATGCTGTCCGGGAAAGACTCTCCGGGTTGTGGTGTTGGGCAATTTTAGACCGCTGAGCTCACGTCCACTCACCACAAGTCTAGGAAGGATCTACACATGACTCTGACACGCGTTATAAGACGTCACTACTACAGAGTGGCACTGCTTTGTAACAGTATCATGTTGTTTTCGGTCATTCAAATTAAAATTTGAACAACGATCCTCATAACACATGACGTTTCCTGTAGTTTCCATTAAGTGCAGTACAGACCACGTTCCTTTCTCAAGCCAATTTTTACAAAACAAGGATTTATTTCTAAATACCACACACCTGCAATTCCACAATGGAGTGGTGTGGAGACTAAAACTATTTTCCAACATGGTAATATCTGCTGACGAAACGTGGACACTTTGATGGGCAAGTTTTTTAATCGTAAGCACATCTAAGAAGAAGGTTGACAAAAGACCTGAACCAGTTTCCTCTGATAGTGCCACTAATACAGTCACTGTCAGTGGCTCTTAGCCCCGCTTCCTTCCTCATAACCTTTAACCATCATTCCTTTTCTAACATCGTGTTTTTCTTTTCCAGATAGAATTAAAGTTGACCTACTCCGTTTTGTGAGAAAGACAGCCCCTCTTCTGATCTTTCCGAAGAGCACTTCCTGTTCCTTACATGACTAATAAATTACACTAATATTCTAATACTATAGACTTATATCCCTTACTAATTTCATCACTAAAATTTATTTCCCCCTCTTCTAGTGGCTCTTCCAGTGGCTCTTCTAGTGACTCTTCTAGTGACTCTTCTAGTGGCTCTTCCAGTGGCCCTTCCAGTGGCTCTTCCAGTGGCCCTTCCAGTGGCTCTTCCAGTGGCCCTTCCAATGGCTCTTCTAGTGGCCCTTCCAGTGGCCCTTCCAGTGGCTCTTCTAGTGGCCCTTCTAGTGGCCCTTCTAGGGGCTCTTCTAGTGGCTCTTCCAGTGGCTCTTCTAGTGGCCCTTCTAGTGGCTCTTCCAGTGGCTCTTCCAGTGGCCCTTCCAGTGGCTCTTCTAGTGACCCTTCTAGTGGCCCTTCTAGCGGCTCTTCTAGTGGCTCTTCCAGTGGCTCTTCCAGTGGCCCTTCTAGTGACTCTTCTAGTGGCTCTTCCAGTGGCCCTTCCAGTGGCTCTTCTAGTGGCCCTTCCAGTGGCCCTTCTAGTGGCTCTTCCAGTGGCTCTTCCAGTGGCCCTTCCAGTGGCCCTTCTAGTGGCCCTTCTAGTGGCTCTTCCAGTGGCCCTTCTAGTGGCTCTTCCAGTGGCTCTTCTAGTGGCTCTCTGTCTGTAGGTGTTTGTTTGTTGATGTTCTTTTTATTTGTGTCATTACATCACAGTCTTCATGGTTTCGAACACAGTGTGTGATGTGCAGGTCTGCAGCGGGCACAAAAAACAAACACATTTCCGGCCAAGAACTGGTTCATTGCAGTCCATCAATCAATCAATCAATCAATCAATCAATCAATCAATCAGTCAGTCAATCAATCAGTCAGTCAATCAATCAAACTTAATTCATTTTGCACATTTATTATATTTAAATGCAACGTGCTTTACATTAATTGAATCTGGTCATACATATGTTCTCAGTAGGCAGATGTCTCTCATCTGGTCATACAGATGTTCTCAGTAGGCAGATGTCTCTCATCTGGTCATACAGATGTTCTCAGTAGGCAGATGTCTCTCATCTAGTCATACAGATGTTCTCAGTAGGTAGCTGTCTCTCATCTGGTCATACAGATGTTCTCAGTAGGTAGGTGTCTCTCATCTGGTCATACAGATGTTCTCAGTAGGTAGATGTTTGTCATCTGGTCATACAGATGTTCTCAGTATGTATATGTTTGTCATCATACAGATGTTCTCAGTAGGTAGGTGTCTCTCATCTGGTCATACAGACGTTCTCAGTAGGCAGATGTCTCTCATTTGGTCATACAGATGTTCTCAGTAGGTAGATGTTTGTCATCTGGTCATACAGATGTTCTCAGTATGTATATGTTTGTCATCATACAGATGTTCTCAGTAGGTAGATGTCTCTCATCTGGTCATACAGATGTTCTCAGTAGGTGATGTCTCTCATCTGGTCATACAGATGTTCTCAGTAGGTAGATGTTTTTCATCTGGTCATACAGATGTTCTTAGTAGGTAGGTGTTTGTCATCTGGTCATACAGATGTTCTCAGTATGTATATGTTTGTCATCATACAGATGTTCTCAGTAGATAGATGTCTCTCATCTGGTCATACAGCTGTTCTCAGTAGGTAGATGTCTCTCATCTGGTCATACAGATGTTCTCAGTAGGTAGATGTCTCTCATCTGGTCATACAGATGTTCTCAGTAGGTAGATGTTTGTCATCTGGTCATACAGATGTTCTCAGTAGGTAGATGTCTCTCATCTGGTCATACAGATGTTCTCAGTAGGTAGATGTTTGTCATCTGGTCATACAGATGTTCTCAGTAGGTAGATGTCTCTCATCTGGTCATACAGATGTTCTCAGTAGGTAGATGTTTGTCATCTGGTCATACAGATGTTCTTAGTATGTATATGTTTGTCATCATACAGACGTTCTCAGTAGGCAGATGTCTCTCATCTGGTCATACAGATGTTCTCAGTAGGTAGATGTCTCTCATCTGGTCATACAGATGTTCTCAGTAGGTAGATGTTTGTCATCTGGTCATACAGATGTTCTCAGTAGGTAGATGTCTCTCATCTGGTCATACAGATGTTCTCAGTAGGTAGATGTTTGTCATCTGGTCATACAGATGTTCTCAGTAGGTAGATGTCTCTCATCTGGTCATACAGATGTTCTCAGTAGGTAGATGTTTGTCATCTGGTCATACAGATGTTCTCAGTAGGTAGATGTCTCTCATCTGGTCATACAGACGTTCTCAGTAGGCAGATGTCTCTCATCTGGTCATACAGATGTTCTTAGTAGGTAGATGTTTGTCATCTGGTCATACAGATGTTCTCAGTAGGTAGATGTCTCTCATCTGGTCATACAGACGTTCTCAGTAGGCAGATGTCTCTCATCTGGTCATACAGATGTTCTCAGTAGGTAGATGTTTGTCATCTGGTCATACAGATGTTCTCAGTAGGTAGATGTCTCTCATCTGGTCATACAGATGTTCTCAGTAGGCAGATGTCTCTCATCTGGTCATACAGATGTTCTCAGTAGGTAGATGTCTCTCTGGTCATACAGACGTTCTCAGTAGGCAGATGTTTCTCATCTGGTCATACAGATGTTCTCAGTAGGTAGATGTCTCTCATCTGGTCATACAGATGTTCTCAGTAGGTAGATGTTTGTCATCTGGTCATACAGATGTTCTCAGTAGGTAGATGTCTCTCATCTGGTCATACAGACGTTCTCAGTAGGCAGATGTCTCTCATCTGGTCATACAGATGTTCTCAGTAGGTAGATGTTTGTCATCTGGTCATACAGATGTTCTTAGTATGTATATGTTTGTCATCATACAGATGTTCTCAGTAGGCAGATATCTCTCATCTGGTCATACAGATGTTCTCAGTAGGTAGATGTCTCTCATCTGGTCATACAGATGTTCTCAGTAGGTAGATGTTTGTCATCTGGTCATACAGATGTTCTCAGTAGGCAGATGTCTCTCATCTGGTCATACAGATGTTCTCAGTAGGTAGATGTCTCTCATCTGGTCATACAGATGTTCTTAGTATGTATATGTTTGTCATCATACAGATGTTCTCAGTAGGCAGATGTCTCTCATCTGGTCATACAGACGTTCTCAGTAGGTAGATATCTCTCATCTGGTCATACAGATGTTCTCAGTAGGTAGATGTTTGTCATCTGGTCATACAGATGTTCTCAGTAGGTAGATGTCTCTCATCTGGTCATACAGATGTTCTCAGTAGGTAGATGTTTGTCATCTGGTCATACAGATGTTCTTAGTATGTATATGTTTGTCATCATACAGACGTTCTCAGTAGGCAGATGTCTCTCATTTGGTCATACAGATGTTCTCAGTAGGCAGATATTTGTCATCTGGTCGTACAGATGTTCTCAGTAGGTAGATGTTTGTCATCTGGTCATACAGATGTTCTTAGTATGTATATGTTTGTCATCATACAGACGTTCTCAGTAGGTAGATATCTCTCATCTGGTCATACAGATGTTCTCAGTAGGTAGAGGTTTGTCATCTGGTCATACAGATGTTCTCAGTAGGTAGATGTCTCTCATCTGGTCATACAGATGTTCTCAGTAGGTAGATGTTTGTCATCTGGTCATACAGATGTTCTTAGTATGTATATGTTTGTCATCATACAGACGTTCTCAGTAGGCAGATGTCTCTCATCTGGTCATACAGATGTTCTCAGTAGGTAAATGTTTGTCATCTGGTCATACAGATGTTCTCAGTAGGTAGATGTTTGTCATCTGGTCATACAGATGTTCTCAGTAGGTAGATGTCTCTCATCTGGTCATACAGATGTTCTCAGTTTTCCTTCTAGAAGATGAAAAATGTTCAATTGTAATGTTTGCCTTATTGTTGTAAATTTATCCTCTGAATAACAAGTAAGAAAATCCTGGCTGGCGTTTGTCCCCTTGGACTGTGATGTTTTTTCTTACTTTGGATATGTGTGTTAGTTTAGATATGTGTGTTAGTTTAGATATGTGTGTTAGTTTAGATATGTGTGTTAGTGTGGGTATGTGTGTTAGTTTAGATATGTGTGTTAGTTTAGATATGTGTGTTAGTGTACATATGTGTGTTAGTTTAGATATGTGTGTTAGTGTGGATATGTGTGTTAGTGTGGATATGTGTGTTAGTGTGGATATGTGTGTTAGTGTGGATATGTGTGTTAGTTTAGATATGTGTGTTAGTTTAGATATGTGTGTTAGTTTAGATATGTGTGTTAGTGTGGATATATGTGTGTTAGTGTGGGTATGTGTGTTAGTTTAGATATGTGTGTTAGTTTAGATATGTGTGTTAGTTTAGATATGTGTGTTAGTGTGGATATATGTGTTAGTGTACATATGTGTGTTAGTTTAGATGTGTGTTAGTGTGGATATGTGTGTTAGTGTGGATATGTGTGTTAGTGTGGATATGTGTGTTAGTGTGGATATGTGTGTTAGTTTAGATATGTGTGTTAGTTTAGATATGTGTGTTAGTGTGGATATATGTGTTAGTGTACATATGTGTGTTAGTTTAGATATGTGTGTTAGTGTGGATATGTGTGTTAGTGTGGATATGTGTGTTAGTGTGGATATGTGTGTTAGTTTAGATATGTGTGTTAGCGTGGATATGTGTGTTATTGTGGATATGTGTATTAGTGTGGATATGTGTGTTACTGTGGGTATGTGTGTTAGTGTGGGTATGTGTGTTAGTGTGGATATGTGTGTTACTGTGGGTATGTGTGTTAGTGTGGGTATGTGTGTTATTGTGGCTGTGTGTGTTAGTGTGGCTGTGTGTGTAAGTGTGGGTATGTGTGTTAGTGTGGGTATGTGTGTTAGTGTGGATATGTGTGTTACTGTGGGTATGTGTGTTAGTGTGGGTATGTGTGTTAGTGTGGGTATGTGTGTTAGTGTGGATATGTGTGTTAGTGTGGATATGTGTGTTACTGTGGGTATGTGTGTTAGTGTTGGTATCTGTGTTAGTGTGGCTGTGTGTGTTAGTGTGGGTATGTGTGTTAGTGTGGGTATGTGTGTTAGTGTGGATATGTGTGTTAGTGTGGATATGTGTGTTAGTGTGGGTATGTGTGTTAGTGTGGATATGTGTGTTACTGTCGGTATGTGTGTTAGTGTGGGTATGTGTGTTAGTGTGGATATGTGTGTTAGTGTGGGTATGTGTGTTACTGTGGGTATGTGTGTTAGTGTGGGTATGTGTGTTAGTGTGGATATGTGTGTTACTGTGGGTATGTGTGTTAGTGTGGGTATGTGTGTTAGTGTGGGTATGTGTGTTAGTGTGGATATGTGTGTTAGTGTGGGTATGTGTGTTAGTGTGGGTATGTGTGTTAGTGTGGATATGTGTGTTACTGTGGGTATGTTTGTTAGTGTGGGTATGTGTGTTAGTGTGGGTATGTGTGTTAGTGTGGATATGTGTGTTAGTGTGGCTGTGTGTGTGTTCTTGTGGTTTCTGGATGTGTGTGTCGTGTGTGTGGGCTGCACTTCTGTGGGCTGGGGAAATGATGTTTCGTTTCATTTCATGGCCTGGCCTGTCTGGCATGGCTGGCCTGGCCTGGCCTGGCCTGTCTGGCCTGGCCTGGCCTGGCCTGTCTGGCCTGGCCTGGCCTGGCCTGGCCTGGCCTGGCCTGGCCTGGCATGGGAAAGGGTTGCTGATACGTCAGTCCAGATTACAGAAACACAGCAGGTCACATGTGTTTTAAAAGTCCCGTTTTAGTCGCACTAACACAATAAACCCACTTCTCTAACGTCACGTAAACGCCGTCAGTGACCGCCCGCCTTCAGTACTTCACCGCTTCCGGCACCGCCGACCCGTTACCCCGGCCTTCAGTACTTCACCGCTTCCGGCACCACCGAGCGCTGACCCGTTACCCCGGCCTACAGTACTTCACCGCTTCCGGCACCGCTGACCCGTTACCCCGGCCTTCAGTACTTCACAGCTTCCGGCACCGCTGACCCGTTACCCCGGCCTTCAGTACTTAACAGCTTCCGGCACCGCTGACCCGTTACCCCGGCCTTCAGTACTTCACAGCTTCCGGCACCGCTGACCCGTTACCCCGGCCTTCAGTACTTAACAGCTTCCGGCACCGCTGACCCGTTACCCCGGCCTTCAGTACTTCACAGCTTCCGGCACCGCTGACCCGTTACCCCGGCCTACAGTACTTCACAGCTTCCGGCACCACTGAGCGCTGACCCGTTACCCCGGCCTTCAGTACTTCACAGCTTCCGGCACCGCTGACCCGTTACCCCGGCCTACAGTACTTCACAGCTTCCGGCACCACTGAGCGCTGACCCGTTACCCCGGCCTTCAGTACTTCACAGCTTCCGGCACCGCTGACCCGTTACCCCGGCCTTCAGTACTTCACAGCTTCCGGCACCGCTGACCCGTTACCCCGGCCTTCAGTACTTCACAGCTTCAGGCACCGCCGACCGCTGGACCGTTACCCCGGCCTTCAGTACTTCACAACTTCCGGCACCGCTGACCCGTTACCCCGGCCTACAGTACTTCACAGCTTCCGGCACCACTGACCCGTTACCCCGGCCTTCAGTACTTCACCGCTTCCGGCACCACCGAGCGCCCCTGGAAATGAGCCCGGTAATGAGCACGCAGCGAGCCAGCGTTGAAAAGGTGTGTTTTATTAACTGCAAAATAAAAGGTTTGTTTTTTTTAACAACACAATAAGAAAAAGTACACACACTTATCCTCACAACAACAGCCGTGCCACGAGCAGCCCGCACTGATGTAAGGCCACCACAGGTGTACGAATACAGATCACACAACACAACACAACCTGAAGTCACCTTCAAGAAGCACAAGCCAACACACACACACACACACACACACACACACACACACACACACACACACACACACAGCAAACCCCACTGACCCACACAGACGCTGCAGCTTAGCACGTGGCATGAGGCAAAAGGTTGGAAGAAGACAGATTCAACCAAACCAGCTTTCCAGAATTTTACAATGAAAAGACATCACAGCCATTGTGACCACACACACACACACACACACACACACACACACAGAGACACACACACACACACACACACACACACTGCATATCATCTGCTGAATTGTATGAACTAACTGACAGGACATTTTCTGGAGAGGCTCTAGAACTTCTCAAGATAAATTCTATCTTCTATTCTACATGAGGCTTCACGTGGTGTGTCAGGTCACCGGGCGGAGCAGCGCACCATCAGTGACCTTGGGTGGTGTGTTAGGTCAGCGGGCGGAGCAGTGCACCATCAGTGACCTTCGGGTGGTGTGTCAGGTCACCGGGCGGAGCAGCGCACCATCAGTGACCTTCGGGTGGTGTGTCAGGTCACCGGGCGGAGCAGCGCACCATCAGTGACCTTCGGGTGGTGTGTCAGGTCACCGGGCGGAGCAGTGCACCATCAGTGACCTTCGGGTGGTGTGTTAGGTCACCGGGCGGAGCAGTGCACCATCAGTGACCTTCGGGTGGTGTGTTAGGTCACCGGGCGGAGCAGCGCACCATCAGTGACCTTCGGGTGGTGTGTCAGGTCACCGGGCGGAGCAGCGCACCATCAGTGACTGTTTCTTCCTTCACCTTCCACTGAGCTTCTCACAGCAGAGAGACCAGGAAACCAGGAGGCCAGATAGCAAAATTGCTGTGGCCCGGACCCGGCCCACATACCACGTGGAATGATGGCACCTGGGCGGTCCACTCCTGTTTGCCAGATGTGGGCCAGAACCAAGCCATAGCAATGCTGCATGTACCACATATGTGCCAAAGGTGGCCCGTATGTGTTTTGTGATATTTGGGCCATATTCACCATTTACCACACGGGGCACTGCAGGGTCACATCCAGACCACATGCTGCCCAGAGCGCCGCACCTCTGCCAAAAAAAGGCCCACATTTGATTTGGCACATCTGGGCCATATTTACCATTATACGTGTGGGCCACTTCAGGCTCACATCCAGTTTGTCAGGACCAGAAGGAGGCCATCAGGCCGCCTCACTGGTCCTGACAAACTGGATGTGGGCCACTTCAGGCTCACATCCAGTTTGTCAGGACCAGTGAGGCGGCCTGATGGCCTCCTCACTGCCTGAAGTGGCCCACACCCGGATGCTGTCTGGGAGGGAATATGAAGAGTAAAGAGCGGGACTTCATCATGAAGGTGCAACACACAGCTTCACAGGTTTCAAGGTGAGGGACACAGACATGGCCTGTCTACCTGTCAATCAATCTGTCAATCAACCTGTCAATCTCCACTGGAAGGAACAAACATCCATGTGAACCAGCAGCAGTTTAAAGGGACTACAGGCCACGTCACTTACAGCACATACAACTACTGACAAAGACATGTGCACCAGCGGACGCAGTCGATGGCCGGGCTGTGTATTCAAAAACAACAACAACAACAACAAAAACAAAAAGAGAGAGAGCGAGAACGAGTGAAAGAAAAGCAGCCAGAAAGAAAACAGAATTAATGTGTAAGCAGAAAACTGGGTTTAAGGCAACAGAAAGCACTTTGGACACCATCCCACAGGTGACACCTCACAGGGCTTCGGGCCTCGTTCATCCTCCCTTACTACACCTTTGTCCTTACCCACCCGGGGGGTTTTCTGAGCTCTGCGTATCGTCCGACAGGCAGAGCAAAGCCTGGCGGTCATTTGGACTTCCTTCCCCGACCGGGGCCGTGTTGGGGAGGACCCGTGACACCACGCTGCCACCACACAGCAGTTAGGACATCGCGATACTGTCAGAAAGGTGGTACATTGTGATGTCATAGGCCCGTGTTCTTTGTGCTTATACTACTTCCTGTCTCAGTTTACGTTGTTGTGTTGGAGTGGAAGAGTTACATGGCTGAAGACAGATTACAACACAACATGTTATCCAGCGGCCGTGGGGTTACACACAACACAAAATATCACGAACCTTTACGTGTAAACGGTTCAAATCCATATAGTGGTTTTCAGAATCGATACAGTATCACAAAGATGATATCGCCATACTCGAGTGTATCGATATTCTCTTCCACCCCTACCCCTGACATCTGTCGTCTACCTACTGCAACGAGCCACCCGCCAGGGCTGCAGAGCCATCGGCGTCAGCCAGCTGGCGCCTACATGCAGGTTACAGGTTCTGCCCCGGCTGAGAGACAACGCTCTGGCCTACAAAACCCCGTGGGCGCAGAAGAACACAGTTGTAGTAAAGAAGATCAGTAAATGGCCCAACGTTATTTAAAGGTTAAGGTTTGATGACGCTTAACGACGCATATGTAATGTTGGGGAGTAACTAGTTACATGTAACAGCATTACGTAACTAAATTACAAAATAACTGTCATTGTAATCCATTAGTTACTGAGAAAAATATGTAATTAAGTTAGCTGTTAAACCAAAATGCTGGTGATTACAAAGGGGTTATATCTGAACATATTCTTTTCGGTAAAAGCATATTGCCCAGTTCATTTTTTTTTAACGTAATCAAAAACTAATGTTACATTATGTTGATGAAGCAATTAAAACAGTTACATCCCTTTTTTAAGAGGGTAACTAGTAATCTGTAACATATTTCAAAAGTAACCTTCCCAAACCTGCGCAGATGGCACTGAAAAATAACACCAACTTAAAAACGGGTGGAGTATGTGGTGAACTGGGCGGAGTATGTGGTGAACTGGGCGGTGTATGTGGTGAACTGGGCGGAGTATGTGATGAACTGGGCGGTGTATGTGGTGAACTGGGCGGTGTATGTGGTGAACTGGGCGGAGTATGTGGTGAACTGGGCGGTGTATGTGGTGAACTGGGCGGAGTATGTGGTGAACTGGGCGGTGTATGTGGTGAACTGGGCGGAGTATGTGGTGAACTGAAGTGACTCTGTAGAAGTTGTGCAGGTGGAAGGTGGGAGCGGTGGGTTCAGTGTGCAGAATGGCTTGGCAGTTAAAGGACCATCCTGGTGGTTTTGCTTGTTTTACACCACTGACTAGCTGCTATGTTTACACCACTGACTAGCCGCTATGTTTACACCACTGACTAGCTGCTATGTTTACACCACCGACTAGCCGCTATGTTTACACCACTGACTAGCCGTTATGTTTACACCACTGACTAGCCGCTATGTTTACACCACTGACTAGCCGCTATGTTTACACCACTGACTAGCTGCTATGTTTACACCACTGACTAGCCGCTATGTTTACACCACTGACTAGCCGTTATGTTTACACGACTGACTAGCCGCTATGTTTACACCACTGACTAGCCGCTATGTTTACACCACTGACTAGCCGCTATGTTTACACCACTGACTAGCCGCTATGTTTACACCACTGACTAGCCGCTATGTTTACACCACTGACTAGCCGCTATGTTTACACCACTGACTAGCCGCTATGTTTACACCACTGACTAGCTGCTATGTTTACACCACTGACTAGCCGTTATGTTTACATGACTGACTAGCCGTTATGTTTACTTGACATTACTCCAGACCACTTCTCAAAGCACACCAGGTGTTCGGACGTGGCTAGTTTTCAGAACATGGTTTCGGTTGCAACGATGTCACTTCGACAAAATGTAGAGTTGACTTGACATTGCTGTGATGGAGTTCCGGTCTCAAACACGTTTCAAGTCTCTGCAAACTGATGTTCAGCCCCACTGAAATGAATGGAAACCAATGGCTGCTTGGAAGGCAGGGAAAAGCATTTAAAACAAAAAGACATGCTTTAAAAATGAGAGTAACATCAAGTGTATGTGATTTGGAGTGGGAAGGTCCTTTAAACTGCAACATTGTAGACCCCCCCCCTTTCCACCCAATCGGCTCTGTGCATAACTGTAGTCCACTGACTTCCTGTTTCTACTGCAGCGGTCATACCAGTTTCCTGTTTGTTGGCGTGTGCTAGTGACGATGGCTTATTTTGCGTGACGCCTGCAAGATTTACCGTGGATAAATGTCAACCACATGCACACAACTGTCCACACACTTCCACCTGCACCTACCAGCAACCTTTCACCTGCACCTACCAGCAACCTTTCACCTTCACCTACCAGCAAACTTTCACCTGCACCTACCAGCAAACTTTCACCTGCACCTACCAGCACACGGGTGAAAAGTTTCAAGCTGTACATATCAAGTTATGTCCACAATTCCATCCGTCCGTCTGCTCATCCTCATAATTGTGAATGTAACTTGATATGTACAACTTGAAACTTTTCACCCGTTGTCTGGTGTGCTGGTAGGTGCAGGTGAAAGTGTGCTGGGAGGTGCAGGTGAAAGGTTGCTGGTAGGTGCAGGTGGAAGTGTGCTGGTAGGTGCAGGTGGAAGTGTGTGGACAGTTGTGTGCATGTGGTTGACATGTATCCATGGTAAATCTTGCAGGCAATGCGAACAATAGGCTGTCGTCAACAGCACACACCAACAAACAGGAAACTGGTGTGACTGCTGCAGTAGAAACTGGAAGTCAGTGGACTACAGTTATGCACAGTCTATTGTACCTGTCCAATTACCCCACTCTTCCGAGCCGTCCCGGTTGCTGCTCCACCCCCCCTGCTGATCCGGGGAGGGCTGCAGACTACCACATGCCTCCTCCCATACATGTGGAGTCACCAGCCACTTCTTTTCACCTGACAGTGAGGAGTTTCACCAGGGGGGCGTAGCGCATGAGAGGATCACGCTATTACCCTCAGTTCCCCCTCCCCCCTGAACAGGCACCCCGGCTGACCAGAGGAGGCGCTAGTGCAGCGACCAGGACACATACCCACATCCGGCTTCCCACCTGCAGACACGGCCAATTGTGTCTGTAGGGACGCCCGACCAAGCCGGAGGTAACACAGGGATTTGAACCAGCAATCTCAGTGTTGGTAGGCAACGGAATAGACCGCCATGCCACCCAGACGATGTTATAGACTTGACAGAAACACAAGAGGCAACAGAAATATTCAACTGGCTCAACTGGCTGGACTTTACACAGCAAACTCCACGAAAACAGATTAAACATGCTGAAAAACATGCATTTGCAGGGTCACCGCTATTTTTGTTAGGAAATGATTTTCCAGGACTTTTGCAGGACTTCATCCTGGGTATGCAGGCCAGGTGTTGCAGACAGGTCATAGTAGTCAGTATGAAGTATGAGGGGAAGTCTCAACAGTCTCTACGTGGACTGTGTGACTGAACACACTGAAATATCAGCAGGTAAAAACAAGACTTTATCCCCTAACCTCAACAATATTACCAGGACACTTGATCAAGCTTATCATTCTCCAGGTGTGTCCATGACTGCAGAAGTAGTCTACCTTTTCCTTTACATGTAAATTCCATTTTAAACTGGAACCTGCTACACGTCCAGCTGAGCACAACTTGTTTAACTTGTCCAACAGGACCGTCCAGGCTGACAATCAAATGGGCGAACCTGAAGAAAATAAATAAAGTGTCCTGAGCAAAACAAACACATGCTGCTATCCACTGAATGCACAAACGCACCCACAAGCTGAGTTTCAGGTCATTTATAAACGTGTCACAAGTCAGCTGACTGGCAGACAGGAAGGCTGCAGACGGCACCTTCATCTTCACACTACACTACCAAGAGCTCTGAATGACCAGATGTTCAATAGTGACAGGTTGATAGACAAGTCATAAGAAGTAGCGATGATCGCTGCCCTCTGCTGTTGGCAACGGAAACAGGAAAACCAAAAGAATGTGGAGAAGGAATGTAGAGGTAGAAAAGTCTCATGACGTACGTAGCTGTCTAGACTGGAACTGCAGCTTAGTGCAGCACAAATAAACCTGACATGAGATGAAAAACCACAGAGACTAGCTTTAGTGCCAACAAGGCCGTGGTTTCAAACAAACCCACTTCCTCAACACGTCAACAAGCCGCCCCACCCAACCACGACTCCAGCAGGCAGCACATCGCCTCCATCTTGTGAGCCAAATCCTTTTTTTTTCAAGTTTTTTTTTTGTTTTTTGTATTTTTACCTTTTTATGAGACAGTGGTAGTGGAGAGGTAGACAGGAAATGAAGGAGGGAGAGAGAGGGGTGTGACATGCAACATAGGTCACCAGCTGGAAATCGAACCAGCGACATTGCGACCGTGTGATCATGCAGTATGAGCTGTAACCATTCGGCTACAGAGGAACCCAATCAAACACTTTTTATCAAACATCGAATACTCTATGAAACTGAATTTCACGGTTCCTCGGTTGGGGGGGTCCTGGTCTGTGCTCCGTTCAGAGCCCTACACACCCTCTATGAAAGGAGTCCAGGGAGGAAGAGGTCAAGCTACTCTAGTAAAATAAAATAAGGCATCAACGTAGAAGAATTGGGCAGAACATGTGGACACTGTGAAGTCCTTGTT
Source organism: Lampris incognitus (assembly GCF_029633865.1). NCBI lineage: Eukaryota > Metazoa > Chordata > Actinopteri > Lampriformes > Lampridae > Lampris > Lampris incognitus. The sequence goes on along the minus strand of NC_079212.1, from coordinate 147,959,004 downwards.
ATATTCAAATGGTGGACCAGATCCCATGGACTGAAGCTGGGAGTTGTAGAAGCACTGGCTGATTCACGGAGCTCCACCATGGCTTCATCCTCAGTTCCTGGCACAGCGCTCAGGAGATGCCAGGGCTTGTTTGGAGGGTTCAACATTTACAAAGCATATACCTATGCATGGCTTAAATGTTCGTCTAAAAAATGGGCGCAACCAAGAAATAGCCGATGTGCTAAAACAAAAAAGTAACACACAAAGAGGTGCATCATGGTGTCATGCAGTTAAACTTTACAGGGATCAACAGCTTCCCAGAGGGGGAAGCTGCACCGGGAGCGCCGTGTCTGGATCGCATGACTGCCATGTATCTCAAGTTGTGACCAGCTTAAGAAGGCGAAGTGAGCAGGCCCAGGGGGCAGCAGGGGTGGGGTTAGAAGGTGGGCTTGGCCGGGGGGGGAGCGTATGCCGGGTTGTAGGCCGGCTGGGCGAAGTAGTCGGCCTGCGGAGGTGGTGCGTTGGGCTGGGCCAGGGGCTGCGGTTGGGCCGGGGGCTCCAGAGGATATGCTGGCTGTCCGGGGGCGTAAGCCGCCTGGCTGTAAGGCACTGGAACAGGAGGATAGGCAGGACCAGCTGGAAAAAGAGAAGACATATTGTCTGAAGATGAAGGGGGTACAATTGCTGCCAACAAAGCAGCTGCAGTTCTGAGACGCCATGTGGCTAACACTCCCAGCAGCTATACATTATTCTGCAATGACTTAATTATTCCTGCAAAAAATACAAGTTATTTCCTAAAAACATTCCATGGATTTCAAAACATTTCAAAACAACATTTTGACGGCCCATGGTGGTGATTCTATCAAGATAAATACCCAGTGGAGATATTCATGGATTACATATGTTAGTATGTCTGTTAGGAAACGACTGACACCAAAATGAACATTTTAACAACTATAATACTATTTTTACAGAATTTAAACTTCAGAGAGACATGGTCAAACTTCCATCCATCCATTATCCAAACCGTTTATCCTGCTCTCAGGGTCGAGGGGGTGCTGGAGTCTATCCCAGCAGTCGTTGGGCAGCAGGCGGGGAGACACCCTGGACAGGCCACCAGGCCATCACAGGGCTGATTTGATTCAATCAATCAAATTTGATTTGATTGATTTGAAAAGAATCAGAAAGAGGTGATGGGGGCAGGACAGTGAAGTCTGGCAGTGCCTCGCCACAACCTGACATACCGGCGGCGGTAGATGTATAATCAGTTGCTAAGCCCTGGGACAGCTGCAGAGGGGCTTCTCGGCTGCTGCATCCATGACTGAGCAGCCCTATTTAGGATCCGCTCTGCTCACCCCAGCTGGGGAGGGGGCTAAAAAAGGTGCCCTGAACAGAGTCCGCCTCATAGCTCTGAGACTTGAGGTCCTGAGCGCAGTGCTGGTTCAGAACACCTCACTCTGACACTTGAGGTTCTGACCTCTGAGCTGGTTCAGAACACGTTGCTCTGAGACTTGAGGTCCTGACCACCATGCTGGTTCAGAACACGTTGCTCTGAGACTTGAGGTCCTGACCTCAGTGCTGGTTCAGAACACATCGTTCTGACACTTGAGATCCTGACCACCATGCTGGTTCAGAACACGTCGCTCTGAGATTTGAGGTCCTGACCTCAGTGCTGGTTCAGAACACGTCGCTCTGAGACTTGAGGTCCTGACCTCAGTGCTGGTTCAGAACACGTCGCTCTGAGATTGAAGGTCCTGACCTCAGAGCTGGTTAAGAACATGTTGCATTTGAGACTTGAGGTCCTGACCTCATTGCTGGTTCAGAACACGTCGCTCTGAGACTTGAGGTCCTGACCTCAGTGCTGGTTCAGAAAATGTTGCTATAAGACTTGAGGTCCTGACGTCAGTGCTGGTTCAGAACACGTCGCTCTAAGACTTGAGGTTCTGACCTCAGTGCTGGTTCAGAACACGTCGCTCTGAGACTTGAGGTCCTGACCTCAGTGCTGGTTCAGAACACGTTGGTCTAAGACTTGAGGTTCTGACCTCAGTGCTGGTTCAGAACACGTCGCTCTGAGACTTGAGGTCCTGACCCCAGTGCTGGTTCAGAACATGTCGCTCCGAGACTTGAGTTCCTGACATCAGTGATGCTTCAGAACACGTCGCTCTGAGACTTGAGGTGCTGACCTCAGTGCTTTTGCAGAACATGTTGCTCTGAGACTTGAGTTCCTGACCTCAGTGCTGCTTCAGAACACGTCACTCTGAGACTTGAGGTCCTGACCCCAGTGCTGGTTCAGAACATGTCGCTCTGAGACTTGAAGTCTTGACCTCAGTGCTTTTGCAGAACACGTCGCTCCGAGACTTGAGTTCCTGACCTCAGTGCTGCTTCAGAACACGTCGCTCCGAGACTTGAGGTCCTGACATCAGTGCTGCTTCAGAACACGTCGCTCTGAGACTTGAGGTCCTGACCCCAGTGCTGGTTCAGAACATGTCGCTCTGAGACTTGAGGTCCTGACCCCAGTGCTGGTTCAGAACATGTCGCTCTGAGACTTGAGTTCCTGACCTCAGTGCTGCTTCAGAACACGTCGCTCCGAGACTTGAGGTCCTGACCTCAGTGCTGCTTCAGAACACGTCGCTCTGAGACTTGAGGTCCTGACCTCAGTGCTGGTTCAGAACATGTCGCTCTGAGACTTGAGTTCCTGACCTCAGTGCTGCTTCAGAACATGTCGCTCTGAGACTTGAGGTCCTGACCCCAGTGCTGGTTCAGAACATGTCGCTCTGAGACTTGAGTTCCTGACCTCAGTGCTGCTTCAGAACACGTCGCTCCGAGACTTGAGGTCCTGACCTCAGTGCTGCTTCAGAACACGTCGCTCCGAGACTTGAGTTCCTGACCTCAGTGCTGCTTCAGAACACGTCGCTCTGAGACTTGAGGTCCTGACCTCAGTGCTGCTTCAGAACACCTCGCTCCGAGACTTGAGGTCCTGACATTAGTGATGCTTTAGAACACGTCGCTCTGAGACTTGAGGTGCTGACCTCAGTGCTTTTGCAGAACATGTCGCTCTGAGACTTGAGGTCCTGACCTCAATGCTGGTTCAGAAATCAGCAGGATCACAGCAGTTAAGATTTTTAATTTTTTGGGCTGTTTTTTTCCCTCACAAATCAGTTCAGGTTTTAAAACTCTCCTAGTGTGCATCAGCTTCACAATGTTAGTACAGATCCATAAAAAACATAGTCAAGACTCACTGGCTTCCTGATACGGTGGCGGTGGTCCTGGGTTGTAGACCTGACCCTGGTAGGGTGCTGTGGGCTGGGCTCCATAGGTGGGCTGGACCGGGACTGGATGGTAGCCCGGGTACGGGGCGCCCTGGTAGGACTGCTGCTGTCCAGGGGAGGCTGTGGGCTGCTGGGGGTAATGCTGGGGCACTGCGGTGACCACTGTGGTGTGGGTGGTGGTGGCGACCACCGCTGTGGGGGAAACCAGAAAAAAAATATGAGAGTAATAGGACATGTTTCCCTTTGATTATTTCAAGCAAACTTTTTTCATAATTTATTTTTTATCGTTTTCATTTTACAAAGACACACCAAAGGGAAAAAAAAAAAAAAAAAAAAACATAAAAAGGTCTGGACTGCACCGTCTCCACGAAGTCCACATATTTCTGAGACATATTCAGCTCACCGTTCACTTATCCAGTCGCTGACATGTAGACATCGTCCATTTCTCTCGACCTTGTTCCTTTTTTTCTCCCCAATTGCACCCTGCCAATTACCCCACTCTTCCAAGCCGTCCCGGTCTCTGCTCCACCCCCTCTGCTGATCCGGGGAGGGCTGCAGACTACCACATGCCTCCTCCCATACATGTGGACTCACCAGCCACTTCTTTTCACCTGACAGTGAGGAGTTTCACCAGGGGGACGTAGCGTGTGGGAGGATCACGCTATTCCCTAGTTCCCCCTCCCCCCTGAACGGGTGTCCCGACGGACCAGAGGAGGCGCTAGTGCAGCGATCAGGACACATACCCACATCCAGCTTCCCACCCGCAGACACCTCCAATTGTGTTGTTAAGGACGCCCGACCAAGCCGGAAGTAAAAGGGGATAGACCGCTACTCCACCCGACGCCCAACATTGTTCCTCCTGAGTGAACAGTTCCACATCATATACTGCCTTCACTATTTTCAGCCATTCATCCTGTGTTGCTGGTTTTGCCTTGCACCATCTTTTCTTAATGGCCTTTTTACAAGCTGCCACCAAGACTTTCAACAAAGACCTGTCTTCTCTTAACACACTATCTCCTGTCATGTCACCACAGTACAGTACACCCATCCACCATCCCAACCACTTATCCTGCTCTAAGGGTCACGGGGATGCTGCAGCCTATCCCAGCAGTCACTGGCTGGGCGGCAGGCGAGGAGACACCCTGGACAGGCCGCCAGGCCATCACACAGGGCCAAACACACACACACACACCTTCACACCTAGGGACATGGAGGCATGTTGTAGTCTGTAGCCCTCCCCAGATCAGCAGAGGGGGTGGAGCAGAGACCGGGATGGCTCAGAGAGCGGGGTGACTAACCAAGTACAACTGGGAAGAAAAAAGGGGGGATAAATAAATGAATAACCAAATAAAAGTCCCTTAATTGTAAACATCTGAAGAAGTCTTGGTTGTTTAGTGTATAGTTCTGTTTCAGCTCCTGGAAACTCACAACGTTCCCATCCTGTATTACTGTACATAAGCTGGACGGGGGGGGGGGGGGGGGCAGCAACTTTGAATGTTGTTTTTACAAACCACAACTGATAAATCCTACTCATTCCACTCTTAAACAGACACCAGCTTGTGGGGAAAGAAGACTGGCACTAAGTAGTGACTGTGTACAGCTCTCCAAATGGCGAGAGACCAAAACTATCTCAGTGGGCTGTGATGCAACAGTTCAGGAAGCTGGTGAGTCAGCTGGTGAGGCTGGGATCTAATGGAAGTCATGCCGCGGGTGTGCAACCCGTCTCCAGCTGACTCATATCCAGCTGGCCCCCTGACAACCCCCAGCCGCCCAGCTCCCAGTTTAACAGGGGCGACAAGATGAGACTCGGCCTCACTCTCACTTCCTGATTTCCCAGCTGGTTCTGTGTTCCAGCATGCCGGCTCCTGGGTGTGGTCGGCCAGACAAACAACAGCTCAGGAGGCTGCTGTTCACTGGTCTGCTGATCATCATCCACAGACTTCTTCAAAATGTCATGGCTAACGTCCACAAGCTTTTCTTCAGGGTTCCTACACATTTTCGATTTCAAAATTCCATACTTTTCCAGACTCCAATTTCCAGATTTCTTGGTGGATTTTTCAGACTCGGCCAACCAGGCTTGATATTTGGGATAGTCGAGCCAGCCTTTGGAAAACTTGCCTTTACCCATTGTGGCCGTTCAGGCCACATTCCTATGCAGAACGTTAGATAATGTTCCACTGTCAATCATCTCTGCCCCAAGAGGAATCAGACTAACCGGTGCTGCCTCTACTATATTATTTCCCCTCAACTTACTGAATAAACATCCATCCATTATCCATCCATCCATCCATCCATTATCCGAACCGCTTATCCTGCTCTCAGGGATGCTGGAGCCTATCCCAGCAGTCACTGGGTGGCAGGCGGGGAGACACCCTGGACAGGCTGCCAGGCCATCACACAGCCCCCCCCCCCCACACACACACATACCTAGGGACAGTTTAGTATGGCTGATTCACCTGACCTACATGTCTTTGGAGTGTGGGAGGAAACCCACGCAGACACAGGGAGAACATGTAAACTCCACACAGAGGACGACCCGGGACCACCCCCAAGGCTGGACTACCCCGGGGCTCAAACCCAGGACCTTCTTGCTGTGACCGCGCTAACCACTGCGCCACCGTGCCGCCCATTTCGATCCTGTCATATAACAAAATGTTGTTGTCTAAAATATGAATTATTTCTCGTGAAATAAGGTCTGAAATACTTGAGGCAGTATGAAATACGTGAGTATGAAATACTTGAGGGAGTATGATTTGAGAACAAGTTTTGATTTTATAATGTGCTTTACATTCCCAAACAATTCAATGTGATGAACCTCAGCTGGATTCTTAAACATGGAACTCTGCTTATGCAAGCAGGAGCTGCGGTATCGACACTGTGACAAATGCTACACGGTTACGGTGACATGTTGCTCAGCATGATCTCTAACCCCCCCAAGTGGAGAGGATGTCAAGGACACAACTCAAACATGGACACCTTCGTGAATGTGACTATGCGCTTCTCACTGCATGGGGCCATTTGTAAGGCTACCAACCGGTCCGCCTACTGACGCATCCCAAACCAGAAGAGGAGGCTTCAGAGTCCGTCCGTATGAAGGACACCGTCGCAAAGCCTGCCGCCGTCGCTGCACTGCACTGCACCCAACTCACCCACAGCGCCAGAGCGCCGGCATTCAAAAGGCGTTACTTACGTTGTGGCCTGCGGCACATCTTGTAGAGGCAGCAGCACGGACAGACACAGCAGCAGATGACCAGCAGGATGATGAGGACCACAGCACCGACGCCAGAGGCAACAGTCACCGTCTCCTTGATGCTGTCGAAGTGTCTATAAAACAACATCATTACAAAGCCTGTCAACGGCGTCCGTCTCTTTAACCAACACACTGGCCAGCAAGAACCGGGTAGAAAACTGCAGTGAACAAAGTGCGGCGGTGTCAATACCCGTGGCAACGCCACCACAGTCTTGCCACCCAACTTGCCAACCCAGGTATACAGACAACCCACTGACATGAACACATTTTTGTTCATATTGAATCTATGGCAATATTTTACAGCACAAACTCCCCTTAATTGCCCGGTACAAACTGCACCCCAGCCACCATGACTAATGGTGGTGCCACATAGGCTGCTCCCATTTGCCCGGAGATGTTCAATTCGTGCTCAAATCCAACCCAATTTTTATATTTGTTAGTCTCACGCAAGCATACAGACTCTTCAGCATTCACTGTGTCTTTGTGGTGTGTCTTTGTGCCTTTACTAGTTAATGTTACACACATCTCATGAGTGTGTGCTTAAAGTAATTTTTTTTATTTTCCCCCCTTTTCTCCCCAGTTGTACCCGGCCAATTACCCCACTCTTCCAAACCGTCCCGGTCTCTGCTCCACCCCCTCTGCTGATCCGGGGAGGGCTGCAGACTACCACATGTCTCCTCCCATACATGTGGAGTCACCAGCCGCTTCTTTTCACCTGACAGTGAGGAGTTTCACCAGGGGGACGTAGCGCGTGGGAGGGTCATGCTATTCCCCCCAGTTCCCTCTCCCCCCTGAACAGGCGCCCCGACTGACCAGAGGAGGCGCTAGTGCAGCGACCAGGACACATACCCACATCCGGCTTCCCACTCGCAGACACGGCCAACTGTGTCTGTAGGGACCAAGCCGGAGGTAACACGGGGATTCGAACAGACGATCCCCGTGTTGGTAGACAACAGAATAGACCGCTACACTACCCAGACACACTAACTACTAATTTCTTTAGGCAACACTCTTTGTTGAACCTATGTATTTATGAACAAAATACTTTAAAGCATAGATTTGATCACGCCATCAGATGGGGGTGGGGATTCATAGGACCACCCAGGCTTACTGAGCCAGGGGGGCACTGGCATGTGTTGTATTGTGGGCCTGTGTCCGAGGCATACAGAGTTTTTTTATTTGTTTTGACACAGTGGGAGCGGTTGGGCTTGGGTGCATTAGGAATTATGAGTAGCAGCATAGCATCGTTTCAGAGCTCGCCCCCTGGGGGCACGACGCCCCTTCATTTTTCCTGGCCACCGTTTTACCGCCTTATGTATGAATCTGCAGAGTCATCATCGGTTGATACAAAACAAACAGGTCAATTACACAACAAGATTTGCCGACTACATTATAGACTACCAAAACACAAACTACCTCTCTCTATTCCAACCAACGGGTAAGTCAATAGGGGGCAGGTGTTTGCCCCTGTGGGCGAATGTCACATTCAATGGTGAAGTCAGACGTGCACTGATCAACAAATTCATCAAATCATTTCGTTTGCCAATGTGTCATAAAGGCTCGTTTGTCAGTCTGCTTCACAACACAACATTGTGGAGGGGAGGGGAAGATAAGACGGAGAAAAGAAAAGCTGCTGGTGCACCTTCCAAATCATTTGCAAGATGGCTGTCCAAAACAAGAGTGGGTGGGGGGGGGGGTTGTAAACAGGAAGCTCTGGTTTCGTTCCACAACAGGTCTACAACAGCACAGCTGTAATGTGGTTTATCGCTTGCTGCTGACTGAAGAACCAAAGTAAGCAGCACATTACATGACATTACATGACATTACATGACATTACAGTCATTTAGCCGACGCCTTTATCCAAAGCGACGTACAATAAGAGCATCATTTAACGTAGGAAATCAGGAGAACTACTAGTCATCAGAGGTCATAAGTGCATCTAAAAAAGCATCTAAGAGCAAAACCAGTGCTAAAGTAAAAGTGCAAGAAAGAGATTTGTGTTTTAAATGAGTGAATACAATAAGTGGTAAGAACAAGTAACAGGGCAGTAGTTCTTCAAGAGGTGAGTTTTCAACCTGCGCTGAAAGATGGGCAGTGACTCGGCTGTCCTGACATCAGTGGGGAGTTCAGTCCACCACTGTGGGGCCAGGACAGAACAGAGCCGGGACCGGGTCGATCGGCAGCAGGGGCCTCTGAGCGACGGGGCAACCAGGCGTCCCGAGACAGCAGAGTGAAGTGGTCGGGCGGAGGTGTAGGGTTTGATCATGGCCTGGAGATAGGAAGGAGCTGTTCCTTTCTCTGCCCTGTAGGCCAGCACCAGAGTCTTAAACTGGATGCTAGCAGCTACTGGGAGCCAGTGTAGGGACATGAGAAGGGGAGGTGTGTGGGAGAACTTAGGGCGGTTGAACACCAGACGAGCTGCAGCTTTCTGAACAAGCTCTAGAGGTCTGGTGGCCGACGCCGGAGCGCCGGCAAGGAGGAAGTTGCCGTAGTCCAGCCGGGAGATGACCAGAGCCTGGATGAGCACCTGTGCCATCTCGTCGGTGAGGAATGGGCGAATCCTCCTGATGTTATAGAGGAGAAATCTGCAGGAGCAAGCAACCGATGCAACGTTTGCAGCAAACGAAAGTTGGTCGTCCAGGATAACACCCAGATTCCTCACAGTCCGAGTTGGCGCCACCACGATGTTTTCAATGGTGATGACCAGATCTCGGTGCGGGCGACCTTTCCCCGGGAGGAACATCAGCTCTGTCTTGTCCAGACTGAGCTTCAGGTGGCGTGTCGCCATCCACTCCGAGATGTCAGTCAAGCACGCAGCAATGTGTCTCTACTTGTGTGTCAGAGGGAGGAAAGGACAAGATCAGCTGGGTGTCATCGGCATAACAATGGTAAGAGAAGTCATGCGAGCGAATAACAGAACCCAACGTTGTTAATCCACCCGTCTCATGGAACCAACACTCCGCCCTCTTCTGTTTTTACTTACGTTACCCCCCTTATTACGACTACATAGAATACCCTGGTTTCCCTTTTTATTTTCTCACCTGATTAGCTTCCCTCCTCCTCCCTTACACTACTCTCCTGATGAACTCCTGTCCCTCAACAAAAACTACTCGCTATCCTCTGTTGCACGCACCTCCGCTCTGTCTGCTGGCATCTTCCGCTGCCGCTGTTATCTTCATCGCGCCCCCAGACACTCCCGTCATCTACATCCTTCCACTAACCCCGATACGATATCCCACATCCAAACCCTATGTTTCCACCGCCCCCCCCCCCTCCACTGCACCCCCCCCCCGCACTGCTAACCTGGACAACCTCAGACCTCTCCAGCATGCCCCCACTACGTTGCCCTCTCATTCCATCAACCTTGCCCTCCCTAACACCCGATCACTAAATAACGAAGCCCTTATCCTACATGAAACAATCACTGATAATTCATTTGACTTTCTCCTGCTCACTGAAACCTGGCAACAACCTGGCGACTTTTTCTCCCTCAACGAAGCATCCCCCCTGGTTTTGGCTACATCTGCAGACCCCGTCCCTCCCATCGTGGAGGTGGTCTTGCTGCCTTATTCAATCAGAACTTTAGGACCACTGAGCTCTCACCCCACCGTCTCATCTTTGAATTCCTCGCTTTTAAAACCTGCTCAATGGCTGTCATTCTCATCTACCGGCCACCCACACCAAATCCATCTTTCCTGTCTGACCTCTCTGAACTCCTCACAATAGCCTCATCTCACTCCTCACACCTACTACTGCTTGGTGATTTTAACATCCACATTGATTTACCCACCTGTAAGTTTGCATCAGAATTCATCACTCTATTGGACAATTTCAACCTCACCCAGCACGTCACTTTCCCCACCCATGTCAAAGGCCATATCCTTGACCTGGTCTGCTCTGACAATCTACCGATACACAACATCCATCCATCCCCATTTCCTCTTTCAGACCATAATCTCATCCAGTTCACTATTCCATCCCCAACTCCTCGGCCACACCTCCTCAGAGAAATAACATTCCACAATGCTAAATCTATTGACCCCCTCCAACTCTCCGATCTGCTCTCCCCCTGGAACCAGCCTCTACCTTACCTGATGATCTCACCAATCAACTCAACGCCACTCTGTCTGCCTCCCTCAACACACTGGCCCCTCTCAAAACAGACAGTCTCCTTCAACACCTCTGCACCCTGGTTCACACCTGAGCTCCACACAATGAAACAGACTGCCCACCAACTGGAACGACTCGCCAAGAAAACATCTCTCACTGTACATCAAGAAGCCCATAACCTCCACCTCTCTGCCTACAAAGATGCCCTCACCATCGCCAAGTCTGCCTGTTTTTCCACCATCATTAATGATTCCAACCACAACCCCCGCACCCTCTTCTCCACTGTAAACAACCTCAAGCCCCGTGCCGATGCCCTCTCCAACTCTACTGCTGAACAATGCAACTCATTTCTCCAATTTTTTGCAGACAAAATCGCTGCTATCAACGAATCACTGTCCCCTGCATCTGACTCAGCAGCACCTACTCCAGCCCCTCTTCTCCCCATTCCTCTTGACCTCCCTACCCCTCCCCCTGATCGCCGCCTCTCGCGGTTTGTTTCAGTTGCCCCACCACTATCTCTGAACTCATCAGCTCATCAAAATCCACAACCTGCTCCCTTGATCCCACCCCCACCCCCCTAATGAAGAAATGCCTCCCTGCCCTATGCCCCTACCTCACCAAACTTTTCAATTCCTCACTGTCCCATGGAATTGTCCCCTCTGCCTACAAAACTGCAGCTGTCACCCCAATTCTCAAGAAACCTGGTCTTGATCCATCCTGCCTCAACCACTACCGGCCAATTTCCAATCTCCCATTCCTCTCTAAAACCCTGGAACGCATTGTCGCCACACAACTCCAAACCTACCTACACTCCAACAACCTACTCGAACCCCTTCAGTCTGGTTTCGCCCACTCCACAGCACTGAAACTGCACTCCTTAAAGTACTTAATGACTTCCTCATCTCTGCTGATACTGGAGCCCTTAACATCCTCTTCCTCCTTGACCTGAGTTCCGCCTTCGATACTGTGAGCCACAACATCCTGCTCACCAGATTTGAAAGATGTCGGTATTGAAGGCACCGTACTCAGCTGGCTCCAGTCCTACCTCCCCAACAGGTCACACTTCATCTCACTTCACAACCACTCCTCTGTTCCATCCACAGCCACACAAGATGTTCCCCAAGGTTCTGTACTCGGCCCACTCCTTTTAATCATCTGCACCCCCCCTCTTAGTCAGATTCTCTGCCATTTCAACTTGGACTTCCACTGTTATGCTGATGACACCCAGATATACCTCAGCACCAAATCCCCTCACAATCCACCCTTCTCTCACATCGATGCCTGTCTTGTCTGCAGTTAAAGTCTGGATGCAGCAAAACCTCCTCAAACTCAACAGTGACAAAAGTGAACTCCTCTTCATTGGCTCCAAGTCCACTCTCAGACAAATCAACAACCTTGCACTCACCATCGATGGAACTACTGTCTCCCCTTCCCCCCAGGCACGCAACCTTGGTTTGATCCTTGATCCCACCCTCTCCCTTGAGCCACATATCTGCCAAATGGTCAAATCCTCCTTCTACCACCTTCGCAACATTGCAAAAATAAGATCCTCTCTCACACGCCCTGCTGCTGAGATACTGATCCATGCCTTCATCTCCTCCCGTCTTGATTACTGCAACTCACTCCTCTATGGCATCAGTGCTAACTCTATCAAGAGACTCCAATTGGTCCAGAACGCATCCGCCCGACTTTTAACTTTCATCAAATCCTGGCACCACATCACCTCAGTCCTAAAAGACCTCCACTGGCTACCCATCTCCCACCGGATCTATTACAAAATCCTGGTTCTTACTTATAAAGCCCTTCACAAACTAGTTCCCCCATACCTCAACAATATCCTCTCCCCCTACCAACCCTCTCGGTCCCTCAGATCCACCTCAGCCTCCCTTCTCTCTACCCTCAGGTCCAACCTCCGTGGCTTTGGTGACCGAGCCTTCTCCAGAGGAGCTCCCAGGCTCTGGAACTCACTTCCCCAAATCATTATAGACTCAGTATCCCTCCCACTCTTCCAATCCCGTCTCAAGACACACCTTTTCTCCATTGCCTTCTCATGCCCCCCCGTCCGCTCATATACCCCTGGTCTGGGGCAGGCTGGGGACTGAGCGCTTGACCTGCATCTGTGATTTATGTGATTTATGATGTTTGTTTTTCTTTCCCTTTATATCTGTCCAAGTCGGAGAGTACTGCTGGCATCGTCTGTGGCTGCCGCTTCTCCCTCTCGTAGCCCCCCTTCCCATCCAGCCCTGTATGTCTGTGTTATGTTCATCTGTCGTCTTGTTTCACTCCATTTATTGTAAAGCGACTTTGAGTACTAGAAAAGCGCTATATAAGATTAATTTATTATTATCATTATTAGTATTATTATTATTAAAAGTATAACTAAGTCAAAACAGCTAGGCAACAAGAAATATTTAAGGGCACACTAGGTGAAAAAACAGCTACAGCTAGATTAAGTAAATAAGACAAGTATGTAAATAGAATAAGACAGCAACAGCTAGAATAATATCCCACTAGGAACCAGCAGCAGATATATAGAGAAAAGGACTAAAACTCAAGCAGCTGGAATAAGACTAATAGCAACTTGTTAAGCAAGAAAGATGATACTTACTCTACTCTAGACGAACCAGCAATTCAGAATCGCTCCAGAAGTTAAAATGCACACTGGACTGAAACTGAATCAGGCCAGACTTATAAATCCCTGTGATGTTCTGGCCACACCCTTGCCACTTAACACCCAATTGGCCAAAGAGGTACACTGAAAATAGGCCTATTGCCCAGAAAATGGTCACTTATGTAAAATTCTATCAAACCTCACACAATACTATTAAAACTGCAAACAGCAAGTTACCAAGGAATATATTTATAAGCTTAACTAAGTCAAAACAGCTAGGCAACAAGAAATATTTAAGGGCACACTAGGTGAAAAACAGCTACAGGTAGAATAAGTAAATAAGACAAGTAAGTAAATAAAATAAGACAGCTACAGCCAGAATAAGATCCCACTAGGAACCAGCAGCAGATGTATAGAGAAAAGGACTAATACTCAAGCAGCTGGGATAAGACTAATAGCAACTTGTTAAGCAAGAAAGGTGATACTTACTCTATACTAGATGAACCAGCAATTCAGAATCACTTCAGAAGTTAAGATGCACATTCAATCTCAGACAGCGAGAGAGAGAGAGAGAGAGAGAGAGAGAGAGAGAGAGAGAGAGAGAGAGAGAGAGAGAGAGAGAGAGAGAGAGAGAGAGAGAGAGCTTCATGATAGTGACAACGAAGTAGAACTTTACTTGGGAGCAAAAAACAAAAATGTGATTAGACGTGAATGTTTTCACAGGTACTAATTAGAACCCTAAATGCTAATTTGTGATCTGAATCCCCTATCATTATCATTATTATTATTATTATTATTATTATTACTCATGTCACCGCTGGTGATCTACCTGATTTGAACTCGGTAGCTCTATATCGTGCACTTTCAGTTGTGATATGATTAGTATTCGGGGCTTGAAGATGTCTGTAGATTAACAGACATGTTTGCTTAATGACTGACTCTCTTGAAAATCACTTTGATAAACGAATCTGCTAAATGAGAAAACGTACAATATGATTTCAGAACAAGCAGTAATACAATTTCTAAAATCAGCAATACCTAAAAGTAAAGGTAGGCCTGTTTGGTCCCAACTTTTGGTTTGCGCCTAATTTCCGCTCAGCTTCCTCTTGAAGCTGTTCTTCCGAGCATTAGATAAGAGACACCAACATTGGATTCACCAAATATACTTGGTCATCCAAACGTGTTCTTACACGTGTGCACTTGATGTTGAATAAAATGCCTTTGCCAGGCAGCGTTCAATCGGCA